>NC_084561.2:31966323-32243823 GCF_033978685.3 Nerophis lumbriciformis
GCCTCTCTGCAAAACTTACAAAAGATAATTTTTCTAGTAAAACTAACAAAGATAAATGTCTTCAGGCATTATTAGATATGTTGCATGTTTAGTGTAGGAATTATGTTGAAAAACATTTTTATTGCTTATTTCGCATTATCTCAGGATTTTAAGAACATTACTGTCATATTGAGTAAAAAATTACTTTTAGTGTTTGCAAGCCTTAAAAAAGCATATGTTTCGAGTAAAACTCACAAGGAGGCACTGCTTTAGGCTGTATTAGCCTTTTGCATGTGTGGTTAGGAAGTTATGTTTAAATAACTGTCAAATTGAATGTAGCAGTTATCTGTCATTATGAGTAAACCCTAATTTTTGTATTTGTAAACCTTACCAAATTACCTGATTCTGGTAAAACTCACATAGATACAATATTACATGCATTTTTAGACATAATGCATGTTCAATTTTGGAGTTATGTAATATATATTTCATATTTGGTATGACAGTTATACTGTCATATTGAATTAAAAAAACTAACTTGCCTCTCTGCAAAACTTACAAAAGATAATTTTTCTAGTAAAACTAACAAAGATAAATGTCTTCAGGCATTATTATATATGTTGCATGTTTAGTGTAGGAATTATGTTGAAAAACATTTTTATTGCTTATTTCGCATTATCTCAGGATTTTAAGAACATTACTGTCATATTGAGTAAAAAATTACTTTTAGTGTTTGCAAGCCTTAAAAAAGCATATGTTTCGAGTAAAACTCACAGGGAGGCACTGCTTTAGGCTGTATTAGCCTTTTGCATGTGTGGTTAGGAAGTTATGTTTAAATAACTGTCAAATTGAATGTAGCAGTTATCTGTCATTATGAGTAAACCCTAATTTTTGTATTTGTAAACCTTACCAAATTACCTGATTCTGGTAAAACTCACATAGATACAATATTACAAGCATTTTTAGACATAATGCATGTTCAGTTTTGGAGTTATGTTTATATAACTTTTACATTTGGTATGACAGTTATGCTGTCATATTGAATTAAAAAAACTAACTTGCGTCATTGCAAAAGTTACAAAAGATATGTTTTCTTGTGAAATTAACAAGGATACATGTATCCAGGCGTTATTAGACATGTTGCATGTTTGTTGTAGGAATTGTGATGAAAAACATTTTTATTGCTTATTTCGCATTATCTCAGGATTTTAAGAACATTACTATCATAATGAGTAAAAAACTACTTTTTGTGTTTGCAAACCTTTAAATAGCATATGTTTTGACTAAAACTCACAAGGACGCATTGTTTTAGGCTTTATTAGCCTATTTTGCATGTGTGGTTAGGAAGTTATGTTTAAATAACTGTCAAATTGAATGTAGCAGTTATCTGTCATTATGAGTAAACCCCTAAATTATGTAATTGTACACCTTACCAAATTAACTGATTCTTGTAAAACTCACATAGATTCAATATTCTAGGCATTTTTACACATAATGCATGTTCAATTTTGGAGTTATGTTTTTATAACTTTCATATTTGGTATGACAGTTTTACTGTCATATTGAATTAAAAAAACTAACTTGCCTCTTTGCAAAACTTACAAAAGATAATTTTTCTAGTAAAACTAACAAAGATGCATATCTTCACGCATTATTAGACATGTTGCATGTTTGGTGTAGGAATTATGTTGAAAAACATTTTTATTGCTTATTTCGCATTATCTCAGGATTTTAAGAACTTTACTGTCATAATGATTAAAAAATTACTTTTTGTGTTTGCAAGCCTTAAAATAGCATATGTTTCGAGTAAAACTCACAAGGATGTATTGTTTTAGGCTTTATTAACCTATTTGCATGTGTTATTATGAAGTTATGTTTAAATAACAGTTTAGTTGAATGTAGTAGTTAGTCATTATGAAAAAAAACAATTTTTGTATTTGTAAACCTTACCAAATTACCTGATTCTTGTGTAACTCACATAGATACAATATTACAGGCATTTTTAGACATAATGCAAGTTCACTTTTGGAGTTATGTTTATATAACTTTTACATTTGGTATGACAGTTATGCTGTCATATTGAATTTAAAAAAACTAACTTGCGTCATTGCAAAAGTTACAAAAGATATGTTTTCTAGTGAAACTAACAAGGATACATGTATCCAGGCGTTATTAGACATGTTGCATGTTTGGTGTAGGATTTGTGATGAAAAACATTTTTAATGCTTATTTCGCATTATCTCAGGATTTTAAGAACATTACTGTCATAATGAGTAAAAAACTACTTTTTGTGTTTGCAAGCCTTAAAATAGCATATGTTTTGACTAAAACTCACAAGGATGCATTGTTTTAGGCTTTATTAGCCTATTTTGCATGTGTGGTTATGAAGTTATGTTTAAATAACAGTCAAATTGAATGTAGCAGTATCTGTCATTATGGAAAAAAAACAACTTTTGTATTTGTAAACCTTACCAAATTACCTTATTCTGGTGTAAATCACATAGATACAATATTTTAGGCATTTTTAGACATAATGCATGTTCAATTTTGGAGTTATGTTTATATATATTTCATATTTGGTATGACAGTTATACTGTCATATTGAATTAAAAAACTAACTTGCCTCTTTGCAAAACTTACAAAAGATAATTTTTCTAGTAAAACCAACAAAGATCCATGTCTTCACGCATTATTAGACATGTTGCATGTTTGGTGTAGGAATTATGTTGAAAAACATTTTTATTGCTTTTTTCGCATTATCTCAGGATTTTAAGAACATTACTGTCATAATGATTAAAAAACTACTTTTTGTGTTTGCAAGCCTTAAAATTGCATATGTTTCGAGTAAAACTCAAAAAGATGCATTGTTTTAGGCTTTATTAACCTATTTTGCATGTGTGGTTAGGGAGTTATGTTTAAATAACAGTCAAATTGAACTTAACAGTTAACTGTCATTACGAGTAAACCCCTAATGTTTGTAATTGTACATCTTACCAAATTAACTGATTCTTGTAAAACTCACATAGATAGAATATGTTAGTTATTTTTAGACATAATGCATGTTCAGTTTTGGAGTTATGTTTGTATAACTTTCATATTTGGTATGACAGTTATACTGTCATATTGAATTAAAAAAACTAACTTGCCTCTTTGCAAAACTTACAAAAGATAATTTTTCTAGTAAAACTAACAAAGATGCATATCTTCAAGCATTATTAGACATGTTGCATGTTTGGTGTAGGAATTATGTTGAAAAACATTTTTATTGCTTATTTCGCATTATCTCAGGATTTTAAGAACATTACTGTCATAATGAGTAAAAAACTACTTTATGTGTTTGCAAACCTTAAAATAGCAAATTTTTCGAGTAAAACTCACAAGGATGTATTGTTTTAGGCTTTATTAACCTATTTGCATGTGTGATTAGGAAGTTTTGTTTAAATAACAGTCAAATTGAATGTAGCAGTTAACTGTCATTATGAAAAAAAACAACTTTTGTATTTGTAAACCTTACCAAATTACCTGATTCTGGTGTAACTCACATAGATACAATATTTTAGGCGTTTTTAGACAAAATGCATGTTCAATTTTGGAGTTATGATTATATATATTTCATATTTGGTATGACAGTTATACTGTCATATTGAATTAAATAAAACTAACTTGCCTCTTTGCAAAACTTACAAAAGATAATTTTTCTAGTAAAACTAACAAAGATACATATCTTCACGCATTATTAGACATGTAACATGTTTGGTGTAGGAATTATGTTAAAAAACATTTTTATTGCTTATTTCGCATTATCTCAGGATTTTAAGAACATTACTGTCATAATGATTAAAAAAACTACTTTTTGTGTTTGCAAGCCTTAAAATAGCATATGTTTCGAGTAAAACTCAAAAAGATGCATTGTTTTAGGCTTTATTAATCTATTTTGCATGTGTGGTTAGGGAGTTATGTTTAAATAACAGTCAAATTGAACTTAACAGTTAACTGTCATTACGAGTAAACCCCTAATGTTTGTAATTGTACACCTTACCAAATGAACTGATTCTTGTAAACTCACATAGATAGAATATGTTAGTTATTTTTAGACATAATGCATGTTCATTTTTGGAGTTATGTTTATATAACTTTCATATTTGGTATGACAGTTATACTGTCATATTGAATTAAAAAAACAAACTTGCCACTTTGCAAAACTTACAAAAGATAATTTTTCTAGTAAAACTAACAAAGATGCATATCTTCAAGCATTATTAGACATGTTGCATGTTTGGTGTAGGAATTATGTTGAAAAACATTTTTATTGCTTATTTCGCATTATCTCAGGATTTTAAGAACATTACTGTCATAATGAGTAAAAAACTACTTTTTGTGTTTGCAAACCTTAAAATAGCAAATGTTTCGAGTAAAACTCACAAGGATGTATTGTTTTAGGCTTTATTAACCTATTTGCATGTGTGATTAGGAAGTTTTGTTTAAATAACAGTCAAATTGAATGTAGCAGTTATACTGTCATTATGAAAAAAAAAAACTTTTGTATTTGTAAACCTTACCAAATTACCTGATTCTGGTGTAACTCACATAGATACAATATTTTAGGCATTTTTAGACAAAATGCATGTTCAATTTTGGAGTTATGATTATATATATTTCATATTTGGTATGACAATTATACTGTCATATTGAATTAAATAAAACTAACTTGCCTCTTTGCAAAACTTACAAAAGATAATTTTTCTAGTAAAACTAACAAAGATACATATCTTCACGCATTATTAGACATGTAACATGTTTGGTGTAGGAATTATGTTAAAAAAACATTTTTATTGCTTATTTCGCATTATCTCAGGATTTTAAGAACATTACTGTCATAATGATTAAAAAACTACTTTTTGTGTTTGCAAGCCTTAAAATAGCATATGTTTCGAGTAAAACTCAAAAAGATGCATTGTTTTAGGCTTCATTAACCTATTTGCATGTCTGATTATGAAGTTATGTTTAAATAACAGTTTAGTTGAATGTAGTAGTTAGTCATTATGAAAAAAAAAAATTTTTGTATTTGTAAACCTTACCAAATTACCTGATTCTTGTGTAACTCACATAGATACAATATTACAGGCATTTTTGGACATAATGCAAGTTCAGTTTTGGAGTTATGTTTATATAACTTTTACATTTGGTATGACAGTTATGCTGTCAGATTGAATTTAAAAAAACTACCTTTTGTCATTCCAAAAGTTACAAAAGATATGTTTTCTAGTGAAACTAACAAGGATACATGTATCCAGGCGTTATTAGACATGTTGCATGTTTGGTGTAGGAATTATGTTGAAAAACATTTTTAATGCTTATTTCGCATTATCTCAGGATTTTAAGAACATTACTGTCATAATGAGTAAAAAACTACTTTTTGTGTTTGCAAGCCTTAAAATAGCAAATGTTTCAAATAAAACTCACAAGGATGCATTGTTTTAGGCTTTATTAACCTAATTGCATGTGTGATTAGGAAGTTTTGTTTAAATAACAGTCAAATTGAATGTAGCAGTTATACTGTCATTATGAAAAAAAAAAAATTTCGTATTTGTAAACCTTACCAAATTACCTGATTCTGGTGTAACTCACATATATACAATATTACAGGCATTTTTAGACATAATGCATGTTCAATTTTGGAGTTATGTTTATATATATTTCATATTTGGTATGACAGTTATACTGTAATATTGAAATAAAAAAACTAACTTGCCTCTTTGCAAAACTTACAAAAGATAATGTTTCTAGTAAAACTAACAAAGATACATATCTTTAAGTATTATTAGACATGTTGCATGTTTGGTGTAGGAATTATGTTGAAAAACATTTTTATTGCTTATTTCGCATTATCTCAGGATTTTCAGAACATTACTGTCATAATGAGTAAAAAACTACTTTTTGTGTTTGCAAGCCTTAAAATAGCATATGTTTCGAGTAAAACTCACGAGGATGCATTGTTTTAGGCTTTATTAGCCTATTTTGCATGTGTGGTTAGGAAGATATGTTTAAATAACTGTCAAATTGAATGTAGCAGTTATCTGTCATTATGAGTAAACCCCTAATTTATGTAATTGTACTCCTTACCAAATTAACTGATTCTTGTAAAACTCACATTGATACAATATTTTAGGCATTTTTACACATAATACATGTTCAATTTTCGAGTTATGTTTATATAACTTTCATATTTGGTTTGACAGTTATACTTCTCATATTGAATTGAAAAAACTAACTTGCCTCTTTGCAAAACTTACAAAAGAAAATGTTTCTAGTAAAACTAACCAAGATGCATATCATCAAGCATTATTAGACATGTTGCGTGTTTGGTGTAGGAATTATGTTGAAAAAAAATTTTATTGCTTATTTCGCATTATCTCAGGATTTTAAGAACATTACTGTCATAATGAGTAAAAAACTACTTTTTGTGTTTGCAAGCCTTAAAATAGCAAATGTTTCGAGTTAAACTCACAAGGATGCATTGTTTTAGGCTTTATTAGCCTATTTGCATGTGTGGTTAGGAAGTTATGTTTAAATAACTGTCAAATTGAATTTAGCAGTTATATTGTCATTATGACAAAAACCCAATTTTTGTATTTGTAAACCTTACCAAATTACCTTAATCTGGTAAAATTCACATAGATACAATATTTTCGTTATTTTTAGACACAATGCATGTTCAGTTTTGGAGTTATGTTTATATAACTTTTACATTCAGTTTGACAGTTATACTGTTATATTGAATTAAAAAAACTAACTTGCGTCGTTGCAAAACTTACAAAAGATACATTTTCTAGTAAAACTAATAAAGATACATGTCGTCAGGCATTATTAGACATGTTGCATGTTTGGTGTAGGATTTATGTTGAAAAACATTTTTTTTGCTTTTTTTGCATTATCTCAGGATTTTAAGAACAATGCTGGCATATTGAGTAAAAAACTATTATGACAGTATACTGTCATAATCAATCTGACTGTTATTTAAACATAACTCCTAAACCATAAGCAAAATGTCAAATATTGCCTGGAGAAATGTATCTTTGTAAGTTTTACAGGGAAAAAAAAGTTGGTAAGTTTTGTAAAGACACAAGTTAGCTTTTTTTTACTCAATATGACAGTATAACTGTCATACTAAATATGAAAGTTGAATAAATATAACACCAAAACCACAACTTGCAAATCCGTCTAAAAATGCCTGTAATATTGAATATACAGGTATGTTAGTTTTACCAGAATCAGTTATTTTGGTATGGTTTACAAATACAAAAATTTTGTTTTACTCATAATGACAGTATAACTGCCATATTCAAAATAACAGTTATTTAAACTTAACTCCTAAACCAAATATGCTAAATGGCTAATAATGCCTGGAGAAATGAATCTTTGTGAGTTTTACTAGAAAAAAAATATTTTGTAAGGTTTGTAAAGAAAAAAGTTATTTGTTTTTTTTACTCAATATGATGACTGTCATACTAAAGATGAAAGTTAGATAAACATAATTCCAAAACCAAACTCCTAAACCAAACTTGCAATATGTCTTAAACTGCCTGTTATATTGAATCTATGTGAGTTTCACCAGAATCAGGTATTTTGGTAAGGTTTACAAATACAAAACTTGGGTTTTACTCATAATGACAGTATAACTGCATTATTTGATATGACAGTTATTTAAACATAACTCCTAAACCAAACATGATGAATAGCTAATAATGCCTGGAAAAATGTATATAAACATAACTCCAAAACCAAACATGGATTATGTCTAAAAATGCCTGTAATATTGTATCTATGTGAGTTTTACCAGAATAAAGAATTTTGGTAAGGTTTATAAATACAAAAATTTGGTTTTACTCATAATGACAGTATAACTGCCACCCTCAATATGACGGTTATGTTAACATAACTCCTAAACCACACATGCAAAATGGCTAATAATGCCTGGAGAAATGTATCTTTGTGAGTTTTACAGGGAAAAAAAATATTTTGTAAGGTTTGATAAGACACAAAATAGTTTTTTTTATTCAATATGTTTGTATAACTGTCATAATAAATGTAAAAGTTATATAAACATAACTCCAATACCAAACATGCAATCCATCTAAAAATGCCTGTAATATTGATTCTATGGGAGTTTTACTAGAATCAGGTATTTTGTTAAGGTTTACAAATACAAAAATTAGGTTTTACTCACTATGACAGTATACTGTCACATTCAATCTGCCTGTTATTTAAACACAAATTCTAAACCACAGATGCAAAATGGCTAATAATAACTGGAGAAATGTATTTTTGTGAGTTTTACTGGAAAAAAAATATTTTGTAAGGTTTGTTTAGACACAAGTTAGTTTTTTTTTTACTCAATATGATGGAAACATGCTTTATGTCTAAAAAATCCTGTAATATTTTATCCATGTGAGTTTTATCAGAATCAGTTATTTTGGTAATTTTAAAAAAACAAAAAATAGGTTTTACTCATAATGACAGTATATCTGCCACACTCAATATGACAGTTATTTAAACATAACTCTAAACCAAACATGGTTAATGGCTAATAATGCCTGGAGAAATGTATCTTTGTGAGTTTTACTGGAAATGTTTTTTTTTAAGGTTTATAAAGACACAAGTTAGTTTTTTTTACTCAATATGACAGTATAACTGTAATACTAAATGTAAAAAATATATAAACATAACTCCAAAACCAAACATGCATTATGTTAAAAAATGCCTGTAATTTTGTATCAATGCGAGTTTTACTAAAATCAATTGTTGTAGTAATGTTTGCAAATACAAAATATTGGTTTTACTCACCATGATAGTATACTGTCACATTCAATTTTACAGTTATTCAAACATAACTACCAAACCACATATGCAAAATGGCTATAATGCCTGGAGAAATGTATCTTTGTGAGATTACTGGAAAAACATATTTTGTAAGGATTGTAAAGAAACAATTTAGTTTTTTTTACTTAATATGATGAGGTGGCGACTTTTCCAGGGTGTACCCCGCCTTCCGCCTGATTGTAGCTGAGAAGGGAATAAGCGGTAGAAAATGGATGGATGGATGGACAGTATAACTGTCATACTAAATGTAAAAGTAGTATAAACATAACTCCAAAACCAAACATGCATTATGTCTAAAAATGCCTGTAATATTGTATCCATGTGAGTTTTACTAGCATCAGTTGTTTTTGTAAGTTTTGCAAATACAAAATATTGGTTTTACTCACTATGACAGAATACTGTCACATTCAATCTGACAGCTATTTACACATTACTCCTAAACCACACATGCAAAATGACTAATAATGCCTGGAAAAATGTATCTCTGTGAATTTTACTGGAAAAAAATAGTTTGTAAGGTTTGTAAAATTACAAGTTTGCTATTTTTTACTCAATTTGACAGTATAACTGTCATACTAAATATGAAAGTTATATACACATAACTCCAAAACCAAACATGCTTTATGTCTAAAAATTCCTGTAATATTGTATCGATGTGGGTTTTACCAGAATCAGGTATTTTGGTAAAGTTTACAAATACAAAAAATAGGTTTTACTCATAATGACAGTATAACTGCCACACTCAATATGACAGTTATTTAAACATAACTCCTAAACCAAACATGATAAATGGCTAATTATGCCTGGAGAAATGTATCTTTGTGAGTTTTACTGGGAACATTTTATTTTGTAAGGTTTATAAATACACAAGTTATTTTTTTTTTACTCAATAGGATGGTATAACTGTCATACTAAATATAAAAGTTTTATAAACATAACTCCAAAACCAAACATGCATTATGTCTAAAAATGCCTGCAATATTGTATCTATGTGATTTTTACCAGAATTAGGCAATTTTGGTAAGGTTTATAAATACAATAAATAGGTTTTACTCACTATGACAGTATACTGTCACATTCAATCTGACAGTTATTTAAACATACTGTAACTCCTAAACCACAATTACAAAATGGCTAATAATGCCTGGAAAAATGTATCTTTGTGAGTTTTTTTGGAATTTTTTTTTTTTTTTATAAGGTTTGTAAAGAAGCAAGTTAGTTTTTTTTACTTAATATGACAGTATAACTGTCATACTAAATATGAAAGTTAAATAAACATAACTCCAAAACCAAACTTGCAATCTGTCTTAAACTTCCTGTAATATTGAATCTATGTAAGTTTTACCAGAATCTGGTATTTTGGTAAGGTTTACAAATACAAAAATTGGGTTTTACTCATAATGACAGTATAACTGCCATATTCAAAATAACAGTTATTTAAACATAACTCCTAAACCAAACATGATAAATAGCTAATAATGCCTGGAAAAATGTATATAAACATAACTCCAAAACCAAACATGGATTATGTCTAAAAATGCCTGTAATATTGTATCTATGTGAGTTTTACCAGAATAAGGAATTTTGGTAAGGTTTATAAATACAAAAATTAGGTTTTACTCATAATGACAGTATAACTGCCGCCCTCAATATGATGGTTATGTTAACATAACTCCTAAACCACACATGCAAGATGGCTAATAATGCCTGGAGAATTGTATCTTTGTGAGTTTTACTAGAAAAAAATATTTTGTAAGGTTTGTAAAGACAAAAGTTTTTTTTTTTTTACTCAATATGATGGTTTAACCGTCAAACTAAATATAAAAGTAATATAAACATCATTCCAAAACCAAACTCCTAAACCAAACTTGCAATCCGTCTTAAACTGCCTGTAATATTGAATCTATATGAGTTTCACCAGAATCAGGTATTTTGGTAAGGTTTACAAATACAAAACTTGGGTTTTACTCATAATGACAGTATAACTGCATTATTTGATATGACAGTTATTTAAACATAACTCCTAAACCAAACATGATAAATAGCTAATAATGCCTGGAAAAATTTATATAAACATAACTCCAAAACCAAACATGGATTATGTCTAAAAATGCCTGTAATATTGTATCTATGTGAGTTTTACCAGAATAAGGAATTTTGGTAAGGTTTATAAATACAAAAATTAGGTTTTACTCATAATGACAGTATAACTGCCGCCCTCAATATGACGGTTATGTTAACATAACTCCTAAACCACACATGCAAAATGGCTAATAATGCCTGGAGAATTGTATCTTTGTGAGTTTTACTAGAAAAAAATATTTTGTAAGGTTTGTAAAGACAAAAGTTTTTTTTTTTTTACTCAATATGATGGTTTAACCGTCAAACTAAATATAAAAGTAATATAAACATCATTCCAAAACCAAACTCCTAAACCAAACTTGCAATCCGTCTTAAACTGCCTGTAATATTGAATCTATATGAGTTTCACCAGAATCAGGTATTTTGGTAAGGTTTACAAATACAAAACTTGGGTTTTACTCATAATGACAGTATAACTGCATTATTTGATATGACAGTTATTTAAACATAACTCCTAAACCAAACATGATAAATAGCTAATAATGCCTGGAAAAATGTATATAAACATAACTCCAAAACCAAACATGGATTATGTCTAAAAATGCCTGTAATATTGTATCTATGTGAGTTTTACCAGAATAAATAATTTTGGTAAGGTTTATAAATACAAAAATTTGGTTTTACTCATAATGACAGTATAACTGCCACCCTCAATATGACGGTTATGTTAACATAACTCCTAAACCACACATGCAAAATGGCTAATAATGCCTGGAGAAATGTATCTTTGTGAGTTTTACAGGGAAAAAAAATATTTTGTAAGGTTTGATAAGACACAAAATAGTTTTTTTTATTCAATATTTTTGTATAACTGTCATAATAAATGTAAAAGTTATATAAACATAACTCCAATACCAAACATGCAATCCATCTAAAAATGCCTGTAATATTGATTCTATGGGAGTTTTACTAGAATCAGGTATTTTGTTAAGGTTTACAAATACAAAAATTAGGTTTTACTCACTATGACAGTATACTGTCACATTCAATCTGCCTGTTATTTAAACACAAATTCTAAACCACAGATGCAAAATGGCTAATAATAACTGGAGAAATGTATTTTTGTGAGTTTTACTGGAAAAAAAAATATTTTGTAAGGTTTGTTTAGACACAAGTTAGTTTTTTTTACTCAATATGATGGAAACATGCTTTATGTCTAAAAAATCCTGTAATATTTTATCCATGTGAGTTTTATCAGAATCAGTTATTTTGGTAATTTAAAAAAAACAAAAAATAGGTTTTACTCATAATGACAGTATATCTGCCACACTCAATATGACAGTTATTTAAACATAACTCTAAACCAAACATGGTTAATGGCTAATAATGCCTGGAGAAATGTATCTTTGTGAGTTTTACTGGAAACTTTTTTTTTTAAGGTTTATAAAGACACAAGTTAGTTTTTTTTACTCAATATGACAGTATAACTGTAATACTAAATGTAAAACATATATAAACATAACTCCAAAACCAAACATGCATTATGTTAAAAAATGCCTGTAATTTTGTATCAATGCGAGTTTTACTAAAATCAATTGTTGTAGTAATGTTTGCAAATACAAAATATTGGTTTTACTCACCATGATAGTATACTGTCACATTCAATTTTACAGTTATTCAAACATAACTACCAAACCACATATGCAAAATGGCTATAATGCCTGGAGAAATGTATCTTTGTGAGATTACTGGAAAAACATATTTTGTAAGGATTGTAAAGAAACAATTTAGTTTTTTTTACTTAATATGATGAGGTGGCGACTTTTCCAGGGTGTACCCCGCCTTCCGCCTGATTGTAGCTGAGAAGGGAATAAGCGGTAGAAAATGGATGGATGGATGGACAGTATAACTGTCATACTAAATGTAAAAGTAGTATAAACATAACTCCAAAACCAAACATGCATTATGTCTAAAAATGCCTGTAATATTGTATCCATGTGAGTTTTACTAGCATTAGTTGTTTTTGTAAGTTTTGCAAATACAAAATATTGGTTTTACTCACTATGACAGAATACTGTCACATTCAATCTGACAGCTATTTAAACATAACTCCTAAACCACACATGCAAAATGACTAATAATGCCTGGAAAAATGTATCTCTGTGAATTTTACTGGAAAAAAATATTTTGTAAGGTTTGTAAAATTACAAGTTTGTTATTTTTTACTCAATTTGACAGTATAACTGTCATACTAAATATGAAAGTTATATACACATAACTCTAAAACCAAACTTGCAATCCGTCTAAAAATGCCTGTAATATTGAATCTATGTGAGTTTTACCAAAATATGGTATTTTGGTAAGGTTTACAAATACAAAACTTGGGTTTTACTCATAATGACAGTATAACTGCATTATTTGATATGACGGTTATTTAAACATAACTCCTAAACCAAACATGATTAATGGCTAATAATGCCTGGAAAAATGTATATAAACATAACTCCAAAACCAAACATGCATTATGTCTAAAAATGCCTGTAATTTTGTATCTATGTGAGTTTTACCAGAATCAGGTATTTTGGTAAGGATTACAAATAAAAAAAAAAAAAGGTTTTAATCATAATGACGGATAACTACCACATTCAAAATGACAGTTTTTCTAAACATAACTCCTAAACAAAACATGCTAAATGGCTATTAATGCCTGGAGAAATGTATCTTTGTGAGTTTTACTGGGGAAAAAAATTTAAGGTTTGTAAAGAGTTTTTTTAACTCAAAATGACAGTGTAATCTGTCATACTTAATGGAAAAGTTATATAAACGTAACTCCAAAACCAAACATGCATGTTGTCTAAAAATGCCTGAAATGATGTATCCATGTGAGTTTTACTAGAATCAGTTGTTTTTGTAAGTTTTGCAAATACAAAATATTGGTTATACTCACTATGACAGTATACTGTCACATTCAATCTGACAGTTATTTAAACATAACTCCTAAACCACACATTCAAAATGACTATTAATGCCTGGAGAAATGTATCTCTGTGAATTTTTCTGGAAAAAAATATTTGGTAAGGTTTGTCATAGTAAATACAAAGTTTTTTGTTTTTTTACTCAATATGACATCAGTATACTGTCATAGTGAGTAAAACCAATATTTTGTATTTGCAAACCTTACAAAAACAACTGATTCTAGTAAAACTCACATAGACACAAAATTACAGGCATTTTTAGATATAATGCATGTTTGGTTTTGGAGTTAAGTTTATATAACTTTTACATTTAGTATGACAGTTATAATGTCATATTGAGTAAAAAAAATAACTTCTGTCTTTCCAAACATTACAATTTTTTTTTTCCAGTAAAACTCACAAATATACATTTTTCCAAGCATTATTAGCCATTTTGCATGTGTGGTTCAGGAGTTATATTTAAATAACTGTCATATTGAGTGTGACAACATACTGTCATAGTGAGTAAAACCAATATTTTGTATTTGCAAACCTTGGTTTCGGAGTTATGTTTATATAACTTTCATATTTAGTATGACAGTTATACTGTCATATTGAGTAAAACAAACTAACTTGTGTCTTTACAAACCTTACAATGTTTTTTTTTTTTTTTCAGGCATTATTAGTCATTTTGTATGTGTGGTTTAGGAGTTATGTTTAAATATCTGCCAGATTGAATGTGACAACATACTGTCATAGTGAGTAAAACCAATATTTTGTATTTGCAAACCTTAAAAAAACAACTGATTCTAGTAAAACTCACATGGATACAATGTTACAGGCATTTTTAGACATAATGCATGTTTGGTTTTGGAGTTTTGTTTATATACATTTTACATTTAGTATGACAGTTATACTGTCATATAGAGTAAAAACTAACTTTTTTTTCAGTAAAACTCACAAAGATGCATTTCTCCAGTCATTATTAGCCATTTAGCATGTTTGGTTTAGGAGTTATGTTTAAGTAACTGTCATTTTGAACGTGGCAGTTATACTGTCAATATGGGTAAAACCATCCATCCATCCATCTTCTTCTGTTTATCCGAGGTCGGGTCGCGGGGGCAGAAGCTTAAGCAGGGAAGCCCAGACTTCCCTCTCCCCAGCCACTTCGTCCAGCTCCTCCCGGGGGATCCCGAGGCGTTCCCAGGCCAGCCGGGAGAGATAGTCTTCCCAGCGTGTCCTGGGTCTTCCCCGTGGCCTCCAACCGTTCGGACGTGCCCGAAACACCTTCCTAGGGAGGCGTTCGGGTGGCATCCTAACCAGATGCCCGAACCACCTCATCTGGCTCCTCTCGATGTGGAGGAGCAGCGGCTTTACTTTGAGCTCCCCCCGGATGACAGAGCTCCTCACCCTATCTCTAAGGGAGAGCCCCGCCACTCGGCGGAGGAAACTCATTTCGGCCGCTTGTACCCGTGATCTTGTCCTTTCGGTCATGACCCAAAGCTCATGACCATAGGTGAGGATGGGAACATAGATCGACCGGTAAATTGAGAGCTTTGCCTTCCGGCTCAGCTCCTTCTTCACCACAACGGATCGATACAGCGTCCGCATTACTGAAGACGCCGCACCGATCCGCCTGTCGATCTCACGATCCACTCTTCCCCCACTCGTGAACAAGACTCCGAGGTACTTGAACTCCTCCACTTGGGGCAAGATCTCCTCCCCAACCCGGAGATGGCACTCCACCCTTTTCCGGGAGAGAACCATGGACTCGGACTTGGAGGTGCTGATTCCCATCCCAGTCGCTTCACACTCGGCTGCGAACCGATCCAGCGATAGCTGAAGATCTTGGCCAGAGGAAGCCATCAGGACCACATCATCTGCAAATAGCAGAGACCTAATCCTGCAGCCACCAAACCAGATCCCCTCAACGCCTTGACTGCGCCTAGAAATTCTGTCCATAAAGGTTATGAACAGAATCGGTGACAAAGGGCAGCCTTGGCGGAGTCCAACCCTCACTGGAAACGTGTCCGACTTACTGCCGGCAATGCGGACCAAGCTCTGGCACTGATTATACAGGGAGCGAACTGCCACAATAAGACAGTCCGTTACCCCATACTCTCTGAGCACTCCCCACAGGACTTCCCGGTCGAATGCCTTCTCCAAGTCCAC
The DNA here is from genome assembly GCF_033978685.3 of Nerophis lumbriciformis. Classification (NCBI taxonomy): domain Eukaryota; kingdom Metazoa; phylum Chordata; class Actinopteri; order Syngnathiformes; family Syngnathidae; genus Nerophis; species Nerophis lumbriciformis. Next base: position 31,982,391 of record NC_084561.2, read on the forward strand.
AAAGCACATGTAGACTGGTTGGGCAAACTCCCATGCACCCTCAAGGACCCTGCCGAGAGTATAGAGCTGGTCCACAGTTCCACGACCAGGACGAAAACCACACTGTTCCTCCTGAATCTGAGGTTCGACTATCCGGCGTAGCCTCCTCTCCAGTACACCTGAATAGACCTTACCGGGAAGGCTGAGGAGTGTGATCCCACGATAGTTGGAACACACCCTCCGGTTCCCCTTCTTAAAGAGAGGAACCACCAACCCGGTCTGCCAATCCAGAGGTACCGCCCCCGATGTCCACGCGATGTTGCAGAGTCTTGTCAACCAAGACAGCCCCACAACATCCAGAGCCTTAAGGAACTCCGGGCGGATCTCATCCACCCCCGGGGCCTTGCCACCGAGGAGCTTTTTAACTACCTCGGCAACCTCAGCCCCAGAAATAGGAGAGCCCACCACAGATCCCCCAGGCCCTGCTTCCTCATAGGAAGACGTGCTGGTAGGATTGAGGAGGTCTTCGAAGTATTCCCTCCACCGATCCACAACATCCGCAGTCGAGGTCAGCAGAGCACCATCCCCACCATACACGGTGTTGACACTGCACTGCTTCCCCTTCCTGAGGCGGCGGATGGTGGTCCAGAATTGCTTCGAAGCCGTCCGGAAGTCTTTTTCCATGGCCTCCCCGAACTCCTCCCATGTCCGAGTTTTTGCCTCCGCGACCGCTGAAGCCGCACACCGCTTGGCCTGTCGGTACCTGTCTGCTGCCTCAGGAGTCCCATGAGCCAAAAGAACCCGATAGGACTCCTTCTTCAGCCTGACGGCATCCCTCACTGCCGGCATCCACCAACGGGTTCTAGGATTACCGCCACGACAGGCACCAACTACCTTGCGGCCACAGCTCCAATCGGCCGCCTCGACAACAGAGGTACGGAACATCGTCCACTCGGACTCAATGTCCAGCACCTCCCTCGTGACATGTTCAAAGTTCTTCCGGAGGTGGGAATTGAAACTCTCTCTGACAGGAGACTCTACCAGGCGATCCCAGCAAACCCTCACAATGCGTTTGGGCTTGCCAGGTCTGTCCGGCATCCTCCCCCACCATCGCAGCCAACTCACCACCAGGTGGTGATCGGTAGAAAGCTCCGCCCCTCTCTTCACCCGAGTGTCCAAAACATGAGACCGCAAATCCGATGACACAACTACAAAGTCGATCATGGAACTGCGGCCTAGGGTGTCCTGGTGCCAAGTGCACATATGGACACCCTTATGTTTGAACATGGTGTTTGTTATCGACAATCTGTGACGAGCACAAAAGTCCAATAACAGAACACCACTCGGGTTCAGATCCGGGCGGACATTCTTCCCAATCACACCTCTCCAGGTTTCACTGTCGCTGCCAACATGAGCGTTGAAGTACCCCAGTAGAACGAGGGAATCACCCGGGGGAGCACTCTCCAGTACTCCCTCGAGTGAATCCAAAAAGGGTGGGTACTCTGAGCTGCCGTTTGGCGCGTAAACGCAAACAACAGTCAGGACCCGTCCCCCCACCCGAAGGCGGAGGGAAGCTACCCTCTCGTCCACCGGGTTGAACTCCAACGTGCAGGCTCTGAGCCGGGGGGCAACAAGAATTGCCACCCCAGCCCGTCGCCTCTCACTGCCGGCAACGCCAGAGTGGAAGAGAGTCCAGCCCCTCTCAAGAGAAGTGGTTCCAGAGCCCTTGCTGTGCGTCGAAGTGAGTCCGACTATATCTAGCCGGAACTTCTCCACCTCACGCACTAGCTCAGGCTCCTTCCCCCCCAGCGAAGTGACGTTCCACGTCCCAAGAGCCAGCTTATGTAGCCGAGGATCGGACCGCCAAGCGCCCTGCCCTCGGCTGCCGCCCAGCTCACACTGCACCCGACCTCTATGACCCCTGCTATGAGTGGTGAGCCCATTGGAGGGGGGACCCACGTTGCCTCTTCGGGCTGTGCCCGGCCGGGCCCCATGGGGACAGGCCCGGCCACCAGGCGCTCGCCATCGTGCCCCACCTCCGGGCCTGGCTCCAGAGGGGGGCCCCGGTGACCCGCGTCCGGGCGAGGGAAATCTGGGTCCTATGTTTGTGTTCTTCATTGAGGTCTTCGAGCTGCTCTTTGTCTGATCCCCTCACCTAGGACCAGTTTCCCTACCAGGGGGCATAGAAACCCCCGGACAACATAGATCCTAGGATCATTGGGACACGCAAACTCCTCTACCACGGTAAGGTGGCAGCTCAGAGAGGAGATGGGTAAAACCAAATTTTTGTATTTGTAAGCCTTACCAAAATACCTGATTCTGGTAAAACTCACATAGATTCAATACTACAGGCATTTTTAGACGGATTGCATGTTTGGTTTTGAAGTTATGTTTATACAACTTTCAAATTTAGTAAGACAGTTATACCATCATATTGAGTAAAAAAAACTAACTTATGTCCAAACAAACCTTACAAAATATTTTTTTTTCCAGTAAAACTCACAAAAATAAATTTCTCCAGGCATTATTAGTCATTTTGAATCTGTGGTTTAGAATTTATGTTTAAATAACAGTCAGATTGAATGTGACAGTATACTGTCATAGGGAGTAAAACCAAAATGTTGTATTTGCAAACCTTACAAAAACAAATGATTCTACTAAAACTCACCTGGATATAATATTATAGGCATTTTAAGACATAATGCATGTTTGGTTTAGGAATTATGTTGAAAAACTCTTGTATTGCTTTTTTCGCATTATATCAGGATTTTAAAAACATCACTGTCATATTGAGCAAAAAAACTACTTTTTGTAATTGCAAGCCTTAAAAAGTATATGTTTCGAATAAAACTCACAAGGCTGCATTGTTTTAGGCTTTATTAGCCTATTTGCATGTGTGGTTAGGAAGTTATGTTTAAATAAATGTCAAATTGATTAGAGAAGTTATACTGTCATTATGAGTAAAACCTAATTTTTGTATTTGTAAACCTTACCAAATTACCTGATTCTGGTAAAACTCACATAGATACAATATTTTAGGCATTTTTAAACATAATGCATGTTTAGTTTTGGAATTATGTAACTTTCATATTTAGTATGAAAGTTATACAGTCATATTGAATTAAAAAAACTAACTTGTGTCTTTATAAACCTTACAAAATATATGTTTCCTAGTAAAACTAACAAAGACACATGTCTACAGGCTTTATTAGAAATTTTGCATGTTTGGTTTAGGAATTATGTTGAAAAACATTTGTATTGCTTTTTCCGCATTATAAGAGGATTTTAAGAACATTGCTGTCATATTGAGTAAACAACTACTTTTTGTAATTACAAGCCTTAAAAAAGCATATGTTCGAGTAAAACTCACAAGGATGCATTGTTTTAGGCATTATTAGCATTTTTGCATGTGTGGTAGGAAGTTATGTTTAAATAACTGTCATTTTGAATGTGGCAGTTATCCGTCATTATGAGTAAAACCTAATTGTTGTATTTGTAAACCTTACCAACATACCTGATTCTAATTAAACTCACATAGATTCAATATTACAGGCATTTTTAGACGGATTGCATGTTTGGTTTTGGAGTTATGTTTATATAACTTTAATATTTAGTATGACATTTATATTGTCATATTAAGTAAAACTCCAGGCATTATTAACCAATTTGCATGTGTGGTTTAGGAGTTATGTTTAAATAACTGTCAGATTGAATGTGAGAGTATACTGTCATAGTGAGTAAAACCAGTATTTTGTATATGCAAAACTTACAAAAACAACGTATTCTAGTAAAACTCACATGGATACAATATAACAGGCATTTTTAGACATAATGCATGTTTGGTTTTGGGGTTATATTTATATAACTTTCACATTTAGTATGACAGTATTACTGTCATATTGAGTAAAAAAAACTAATTTGTCAGGATTTATTAACCATTTTGCATGAGTGGTTTAGGAGTTATGTTTACATAACTGTCATTTTGAATGAGGCAGTTATACTGTCATTATGAGTAAAACCTAATTTGTGTATATGTAAACCTTACCTAAATACCTGATTCTGGTTAAACTTACATAGATACAATATTGCAGGCATTTTTACACATAATGCATGTTTGGTTTTGGAGTTATGTTTATACAACTTTTATATTTAGTATGACAGTTATACCATCATATTGAGTAAAAAAAAAAAATAACTTGTGTCTTCAAAAACCTTACAAACAATTTTTTTCCCAGTAAAACTCACAAAGATACATTTCTCCAGGCATAATTAGTCATTTATCATGTTTGGTTTAGGAGTTATGTTTAAACAACTGTCATATTGAGTGTGGCAGTTATACTGTCATTATGAGTAAAACCTATTTTTTGTATTTGTAAACCTTACCAAAATACCTGATTCTGGTTAAACCCACATCGATACAATATTACAGGATTTTTTAGACATAAAGCATGTTTGGTTTTGGAGTTATGTTTATATAACTTTCATATTTAGTATGACAGTTATACCATCATATTGAGTAAAAAAAAACTAATTTGTATCTTTACAAATCTTACAAAATATTGTTTTCCAGTAAAATTCACAAATATACATTTCTCTAGGCATTATTAGTCATTTTGCATTTGTGTTTTAGGAGTTATGTTTAATTAACTGTCATATTGAGTGTGGCAGTTATATTGTCACTATGAGTAAAACCTAATTTTTGTATTCGTAAACCTTACCAAAATACCTGAATCTGATAAAACTCACATATATTCAATATTACAGGCATTTTAGACGGATTGCATATTTGGTTTTGGAATATAACTTTCATATATAGTATGACAGCTAAACTGTTAAATTGTGTAAAAAAAAAAAACTAACTTGTGTCTTTACAAACCTTACAAAATATTTTTTCCAGTAAAACTCACAAAGATACATTCCTCAAGGCATTATTAGCCATTTTGTCAGTATACTGTCATTATGAGTAAAACTAATATTTTGTATTTGTAAACCTTACCAAAATACCTGATTCTGGTAAAAATCACATAGATACAAAAGTACAGGCATTTTTAGACATAATGCATGTTTGGTTTTGAAGTTATGTTTATACAACTTTCATATTTAGTATGACAGTTATATCATTATATTGAGTAAAAAAAAATAACTCGTGTCTTTATAATCCTTACATTTTTTTTTCTTCCAGTAAAACTCAGAAAGATACATTTCTCCAGGCATTATTAGTCATTTATCATGTTTGGTTTAGGAGTGGGAGGAGTTCGGGGAGGCCATGGAAAAAGACTTCCGGACGGCTTCGAAGCAATTCTGGACCACCATCCGCCGCCTCAGGAAGGGGAAGCAGTGCACTATCAACACCGTGTATGGTGGGGATGGTGCTCTGCTGACCTCGACTGCGGATGTTGTGGATCGGTGGAGGGAATACTTCCAAGACCTCCTCAATCCTACCAGCACGTCTTCCTATAAGGAAGCAGGGCCTGGGGAATTTCTATGGTGGGCTCTCCTATTTCTGGGGCTGAGGTTGCCGAGGTAGTTAAAAAGGTCCTCGGTGGCAAGGCCCCGGGGGTGGATGAGATCCGCCCGGAGTTCCTTAAGGCTCTGGATGTTGTGGGGCTGTCTTGGTTGACAAGACTCTGCAACATCGCGTGGACATCGGGGGCGGTACCTCTGGATTGGCAGACCGGGGTGGTGGTTCCTCTCTTTAAGAAGGGGAACCGGAGGGTGTGTTCCAACTATCGTGGGATCACACTCCTCAGCTTTCCCGGTAAGGTCTATTCAGGTGTACTGGAGAGGAGGCTACGCCGGATAGTCGAACCTCGGATTCAGGAGGATCAGTGTGGTTTTCGTCCTGGTCGTGGAACTGTGGACCAGCTCTATACTCTCGGCAGGGTCCTTTAGGGTGCATGGGAGTTTGCCCAACCAGTCTACATGTGCTTTGTGGACTTGGAGAAGGCATTCGACCGTGTACCCCGGGAAGTCCTGTGGGGAGTGCTCAGAGAGTATGGGGTAACGGACTGTCTTATTGTGGCAGTTCGCTCCCTGTATAATCAGTGTCAGAGCTTGGTCCGCATTGCCGGCAGTAAGTCGGACACGTTTCCAGTGAGGGTTGGACTCCGCCAAGGCTGCCCTTTGTCACCGATTCTGTTCATAACCTTTATGGACAGAATTTCTAGGCGCAGTCAGGGCGTTGAGGGGATCTGGTTTGGTGGCTGCAGGATTAGGTCACTGCTATTTGCAGATGATGTGGTCCTGATGGCTTCATCTTCAGCTCTCACTGGATCGGTTCGCAGCCGAGTGTGAAGCGACTGGGATGGGAATCAGCACCTCCAAGTCCGAGTCCATGGATCTCTCCCGGAAAAGGGTGGAGTGTCATCTCCGGGTTGGGGAGGAAATCTTGCCCCAAGTGGAGGAGTTCAAGTACCTCGGAGTCTTGTTCACGAGTGGGGGAAGAGTGGATCGTGAGATCGACAGGCGGATCGGTGCGGCGTCTTCAGTAATGCGGACGCTGTATCGATCCGTTGTGGTGAAGAAGGAGCTGAGCCGGAAGGCAAAGCTCTCGATTTACCGGTCGATCTACGTTCCCATCCTCACCTATGGTCATGAGCTTTGGGTCATGACCGAAAGGACAAGATCACGGGTACAAGCGGCCGAAATGAGTTTCCTCCGCCGAGTGGCGGGGCTCTCCCTTAGAGATAGGGTGAGAAGCTCTGTCATTCGGGGGGAGCTCAAAGTAAAGCCGCTGCTCCTCCACATCGAGAGGAGCCAGATGAGGTGGTTCGGGCATCTGGTCAGGATGCCACCCGAACGCCTCCCTAGGAAGGTGTTTTGGGCACGTCCGACCGGTAGGAGGCCACGGGGAAGACCCAGGACACGCTGGGAAGACTATCTCTCCCGGCTGGCCTGGGAACGCCTCGGGATCCCCCGGGAGGAGCTGGACGAAGTGGCTGGGGAGAGGGAAGTTTGGGCTTCCCTGCTTAAGCTGCTGCCCCCGCGACCCGACCTCGGATAAGCGGAAGAAGATGGATGGATGGATGGATGGTTTAGGAGTCATGTTTAAATAACTGTCATATCAAATGTTGCAGTTATACTGTCATTATGAGTAAAACCCAAGTTTTGTATTTGTAAACCTTACCAAAATACCTGATTCTGGCAAAACTCACATAGATTCAATATTACAGGCAGTTTAAGACAGACTGCAAGTTTGGTTTAGGAGTTTGGTTTTGGAATTATGTTTATCTAACTTTCATATTTAGTATGATAGTCATACCATCATATTGAGTAAAAAAAAACAACTAACTTTTGTCTTTACAAACATTACAAAATATTTTTTTTCTAGTAAGCACGGTGGAAGAGGGGTTAGTGCATCTGTCTCACAATACGAAGGTCCTGAGTAGTCTTGGGTTCAATTCCGTGCTCGGGATCATTCTGTGTTGTTTTTGCATGTTCTCCCCGTGACTGCGTGGGTTCCCTCCGGGTACTCCGGCTTCCTCCCACTTCCAAAGACATGCACCTGGGGATAAGTTGATTGGCAACACTAAATTGGCCCTAGTGTGTGAATGTGAGTGTGAATGTAGTCCGTCTATCTGTGTTGGCCCTGAGATGAAGTGACGACTTGACCAGGGTGTACCCCGCCTTCCGCCCGATTGTAGCTGAGATAGGCTCCAGCGCCCCGCGCGACCCCAAAAGGGAATAAGCGGTAGAAAATGGATGGATGGATAGTAAAACTCACAAAGATTCATTTCTCCAGGCATTATTAGCCATTTAGCATATTTGGTTTAGGAGTTATGTTTAAATAACTGTTATTTTTTAATGTGGCAGTTATACTGTCATTATGAGTAAAACCCAATTTTTGTATTTGTAAACCTACCAAAATAACAGATTCTGGTAAAACTCTCAAATATTCAATATTACAGGCATTTTTAAGACGGATTGCAAGTTTGGTTTTTGTGTTATATTTATTCAACTTTTATATTTAGTAAGACAGTTATACTGTCATATTGAGTAACAAAAAGCTAACTGGTGTCTTTACAAACCTGACAAACTTTTTTTTTCCTGTAAAACTTACAAAGATACATTTCTCCAGGCATTATTTGACATTTTGCTTGCATGGTTTAGCAGTTATGTTTAAATAACAGTCAGATTGAATATGACAGTATACTGTCGTAGTAGTTTTTTACTCAATATTCCAGTAATGTTCTTTAAATCCTGAGATAATGCGAAAAAAGCAATAAAAAGTTTTTCAACATAATTCCTACACCAAACATTGCAACATGTCTAATAATGCCTGAAGACATGTATCTTTGTTAGTTTTACAAGAAAATGTATCTTTTGTAAGTATTTTTTACAAAGACTCAAGTTAGTTTTTTTAATTCAATATAACAGTATACTGTCAAACTAAATGTAAAAGTTATATAAACATAACTCCAAAACTGAACATGCAGTATGTCTAAAAATAACTAAAATATTGTATCTATGTGAATTTTACCAGAATAGGGTAATTTTGTAAGGTTTACAAATACAAAAATTTGTTTTTTCTCATAATGACAGTATAACTGCTATATTCAATTTTACAGTTATTTAAAAATAACTTCCTAACCACACATGCAAATAGGCTAATAAAGCCTAAAACAATGTATCCTTGTGAGTTTTTCTCGAAACATATGCTATTTTAAGGTTTGCAAACACAAAAAGTAGTTTTTTACTCATTATGACATTAATGTTCTTAAAATCCTGAGATAATGCGAAATAAGCATTAAAAATGTTTTTCATCACAAATCCTACACCAAACATGCAACATGTCTAGTAACGCCTGGATACATGTATCCTTGTTAGTTTCACTAGAAAACATATCTTTTGTAACTTTTGCAATGACGCAAGTTAGTTTTTTTTAATTCAATATGACAGTATAACTGTCATACCAAATATGAAATATATATAATCATAACTCCAAAATTGAACATGCATTTTGTCTAAAAATGCCTAAAATATTGTATCTATGTGAGTTACACCAGAATCAGGTAATTTGGTAAGGTTTACAAATACAAAAGTTGTTTTTTTTCATAATGACAGTTAACTGCTACATTCAATTTGACTGTTATTTAAACAAAACTTCCTAATCACACATGCAAATAGGTTAATAAAGCCTAAAACAATACATCCTTGTGAGTTTTACTCGAAACATTTGCTATTTTAAGGTTTGCAAACACAAAAAGTCGTTTTTTACTCATTATGACAATAATGTGCTTAAAATCCTGAGATAATGCGAAATAAGCAATAAAAATGTTTTTCAGATATTTCCTACACCAAACATGCAACATGTCTAATAATACTTAACGATATGTATCTTTGTTAGTTTTACTAGAAAAATTATCATTTGTAAGTTTTGCAAAGAGGCAAGTTAGTTTTTTTAATTCAATATGACAGTATAACTGTCATACCAAATATGAAAGTTATATAAACATTATTCCAAAACTAAACATGCATTATGTCTAAAAATGCCTAGATTATTGTATCTATGTGAGTTTTACAAGAATCAGTAAATTTGGTAAGGTGTACAATTACATAAATTAGGGGTTTACTCATAATGACAGATAACTGCTACATTCAATTTGACAGTTATTTAAACATAACTTCTTAACCACACTTGCAAAATAGGCTAATAAAGCCTAAAACAATGCATCCATGTGAGTTTTACTCGAAACATTTGCTATTTTAAGGCTTGCAAACACAAAAAGTAGTTTTTTACTCATTAAGACATTAATGTTCTTAAAATCATGAGATAATGCGGAATAAGCAATAAAAATGTTTTTCAACATAATTCCTACACCAAACATGCAACATGTCTAATTATACTTAAAGATATGTATCTTTGGTAATTTTACTAGAAACATTATCTTTTGTAAATTTTGCAATGAGGCAAGTTAGTTTTTTAAATTCAATATTACAGTATAACTGTCATACCAAATATGAAATATATATAAACATAACTCCAAAATTGAACATGCATTATGTCTAAAAATGCCTAAAATATTGTATCAATGTGAGTTACACCAGAATCAGGTAATTTGGTAAGGTTTACAAATACGAAAATTGTTTTTTTTCATAATGACAGTATATCTGCTACATTCAATTTGACTGTTATTTAAACAACACTTCCTAATCATACATGCAAATAGGTTAATAAAGCCTAAAACAATGCATCCTTGTGAGTTTTACTCGAAACATTTGCTATTTTAAGGCTTGCAAACACAAAAGGTATTTTTTTTACTCATTATGACAGTAATGTTCTTAAAATCCTGAGATAATGCGAAATAAGCAATACAAATGTTTTTCAACATAATTCCTACACCAAACATGCAACATGTCTAATAATGCTTGAAGATATGCATCTTTGTTAGTTTTACTAGAAAAATTTTCTTTTGTAAGTTTTGCAAAGAGGCAAGTTAGTTTTTTTAATTCAATATGACAGTATAACTGTCAAACCAAATATGAAAGTTATATAAACATAACTCCAAAATTGAACATGTATTATGTGTAAAAATGCCTAAAATATTGTATCTATGTGAGTTTTACAAGAATCAGTTAATTTGGTAAGGAGTACAATTACATAAATTAGGGGTTTACTCATAATGACAGATAACTGCTACATTCAATTTGACAGTTATTTAAACATAACGTCCTAACCACACATGCAAAATAGGCTAATAAAGCCTAAAACAATGCATCCTTGTGAGTTTTACTCGAAACATATGCTATTTTAAGGCTTGCAAACACAAAAAGTAGTTTTTTACTCATTATGACTGTAATGTTCTTAAAATCCTGAGATAATGCGAAATAAGCAATAAAAATGTTTTTCAACATAATTCCTACACCAAACATGCAACATGTCTAATAATACTTAACGATATGTATCTTTGTTAGTTTTACTAGAAACATTATCTTTTGTAAGTTTTGCAAAAAGGCAAGTTAGTTTTTTTAATTCAATATTACAGTATAACTGTCATACCAAATATGAAATATATATAAACATAACTCCAAAACTGAACATGCATTATGTCTAAAAATGCCTGTAATATTGTATCTATGTGAGTTTCACCAGAATCAGGTAATTTGGTAAGGTTTACAAAAACAAAAATTGTTTTTTTTCATAATGACAGTATAACTGCTACATTCAATTTGACTGTTATTTAAACAAAACTTCCTAATCACACATGCAAATACGTTAATAAAGCCTAAAACAATGCATCCTTGTGAGTTTTACTCGAAACATTTGCTATTTTAAGGTTTGCAAACACAAAAAGTAGTTTTTTGCTCATTATGACAAAAATGTTCCTAAAATCCAGAAATAATGCGAAATAAGCAATAAAAATGTTTTTTAACATAATTCCTACATCAAACATGCAACATGTCTAATAATGCCTGAAGACGTGTATCTTTGTTAGTTTTACTAGAAAAATTATCTTTTGTAAGTTTTGCAAAGAGGCAAGTTAGTTTTTTAATTCAATATGACAGTATAACTGTCATACGAAATATGAAAGTTATATAAACATAACTCCAAAACTAAACATGCATTGTGTCTAAAAATGCCTGAAATATTGTATCTATGTGAGTTTTACAAAAATCAGTTAATTTGGTAAGGTGTACAATTACATAAATTAGGGGTTTATTCATAATGACAGATAACTGCTACATTCAATTTCAGTTATTTAAACATTACTTCTAACCACACATGCAAAATAGGCAAATAAAGCCTAAAACAATACATCTATGTGAGTTTTACTCGAAACATTTGCTATTTTAAGGCTTGCAAACACAAAAAGTAGTTTTTTACTCATTATGACAGTAATAAATGGCTAATTATGCCTGGAGAAATGTATCTTTGTGAGTTTTACTGGGCAACAATTTTTTTTGTAAGGTTTATAAAGACACAAGTTAATTTTTTTTACTTAATATGATGGTATAACTGTCATACTAAATATAAAAGTTGTATAAACATAACTCCAAAACCAAACATGCATTATGTGTAAAAATGCCTGCAATATTGTATCTATGTGATTTTTACCAGAATCAGGTATTTTTGGTAAGGTTTACAAATACAAAAATTAGGTTTTACTCACTATGACAGTATACTGTCACATTCAATCTGACAGTTATTTAAACATACTGTAACTCCTAAACCACAAATACAAAATGGCTAATAATGCCTGGATAAATGTATCTTTGTGAGTTTTACTAGAAAAAAATACTTTGTAAGGTTTGTAAAGACAAAAGTTTTTTTACTTAATATGACACTCTAACTGTCATACTAAATATGAAAGTTGAATAAACATAATTCCAAAACCAAACTTGCAATACGTCTAAAAATGACTGTAATATTGAATCTATGTGAGTTTTACCAGATTCAGGTATGTTAGTCAGGTTTACAAATACAAAAATTGGGTTTTACTCATAATGACAGTATAACTGCCATATTCAAAATAACAGTTATTTAAACATAACTCCTAAACCAAACATGCTAAATGGCTAATAATGCCTGGAGAAATGTATCTTTGTGAGTTTTACTAGAAAAAAATACTTTGTAAGGTTTGTAAAGACAAAAGTTTTTTTTTTCCACTCAATATGATGGTAAAACTGTCACACTAAGTATAAAAGTAATATAAACATAACTCCAAAACAAAACTTGCAATCCGTCTTAAACTGCCTGTAATATTGAATCTAAATGAGTTTTACCAGAATCAGGTATTTTGGTAAGGTTTACAAATACAAAACTTGGGTTTTACTCATAATGAAAGTATAACTGCATTATTTGATATGACAGTTATTTAAACATAACTCCTAAACCAAACATGATAAATGGCTAATAATGCCTGGAAAAATGTATATAAACATAACTCCAAAACCAAACATGCATTATGACTAAAAATGCCTGTAATATTGTATGTATGTGAGTTTTACCAGAATCAGGTATTTTGGTAAGGTTTATAAATACAAAATTTAGGTTTTACTCATAATGACAGTATAACTGCCATATTCAAAATAACAGTTATTTAAACATAACTCCTGAACAAAACATGCTAAATGGCTATTAATGCCTGGAGAAATGTATACAAACATAACTCCAAAACCAAACATGCATTATGTCTAAAAATGCCTTTAGTATTGCATCTATGTGAGTTTTACCAGAAACAGGTATTTTGGTAAGGTTTACATATACACAAATTTGGTTTTACTCATAATGACAGTATAACTGCCACATTTAATATGACAGTTATGTAAACATAACTCCTATACCACACATGCAAAATGGTTAATAATGCCTGGAGAAATGTATCTTTGTGATTTTTTCTAGAAAAAAATATTTTGTAAGGTTTGTTAAGACAAAAGTTTTTTTTTTTTTACTCAATATGATGGTATAACTGTCATGCTAAATATGAAAGTTATATAAACATAATTCCAAAACCAAACTCCTAAACCAGACCGGGGTGGTGGTTCCTCTCTTTAAGAAGGGGAACCGGAGGGTGTGTTCTAACTATCGTGGGATCACACTCCTCAGCCTTCCCGGTAAGGTCTATTCAGGTGTACTGGAGAGGAGGCTACGCCGGATAGTCGAACCTCAGATTCAGGAGGAACAGTGTGGTTTTCGTCCTGGTCGTGGAACTGTGGACCAGCTCTATACTCTCGGCAGGGTCCTTGAGGGTGCATGGGAGTTTGCCCAACCAGTCTACATGTGTTTTGTGGACTTGGAGAAGGCATTCGACCGTGTCCCTTGGGAAGTCCTGTGGGGAGTGCTCAGAGAGTACGGGGTATCGGACTGTCTGATTGTGGCAGTCCGCTCCCTGTATGATCAGTGCCAGAGCTTGGTCCGCATTGCCGGTAGTAAGTCGGACACGTTTCCAGTGAGGGTTGGACTCCGCCAAGGCTGCCCTTTGTCACCGATTCTGTTCATAACTTTTATGGACATAATTTCTAGGCGCAGTCATGGCGTTGAGGGGATCTGGTTTGGTGGCTGCAGGATTAGGTCTCTGCTTTTTGCAGATGATGTGGTCCTGATGGGTTCATCTGGCCAGGATCTTCAGCTCTCACTGGATCGGTTCGCAGCTGAGTGTGAAGCGACTGGGATGAGAATCAGCACCTCCGAGTCAGAGTCCATGGTTCTCGCCCGGAAAAGGGTGGAGTGCCATCTCCGGGTTGGGGAGGAGATCTTGCCCCAAGTGGAGGAGTTCAAGTACCTCGGAGTCTTGTTCACGAGTGAGGGAATAGTGGATCGTGAGATCGACAGGCGGATCGGTGCGGCGTCTTCAGTAATGCGGACGCTGTATCGATCCGTTGTGGTGAAGAAGGAGCTGAGCCGGAAGGCAAAGCTCTCAATTTACCAGTCGATCTACGTTCCCATCCTCACCTATGGTCATGAGCTTTGGGTTATGACCGAAAGGACAAGATCACGGGTACAAGCTGCCGAAATGAGTTTCCTCCGCCGGGTGGCGGGGCTCTCCCTTAGAGATAGGGTGAGAAGCTCTGCCATCCGGGAGGAGCTCAAAGTAAAGCCGCTGCTCCTCCACATCGAGAGGAGCCAGATGAGGTGGTTCGGGCATCTGGTCAGGATGCCACCCGAACGCCTCCCTAGGGAGGTGTTTAGGGCACGTCCGACCGGTAGGAAGCCGCGGGGAAGACCCAGGACACGTTGGGAAGACTATGTCTCCTGGCTGGCCTGGGAACGCCTCGGGGTCACACTGGAAGAGCTGGACGAAGTGGCTGGGGAGAGGGAAGTCTGGGCTTCCCTGCTTAGGCTGCTGCCCCCGCGACCCGAACTCGGATAAGCGGAAGAAGATGGATGGATGGATGGATGGAACTCCTAAACCAAACTTGCAATCTGTCTTAAACTGCCTGTAATATTGAATCTATGTGAGTTTTACCAGATTCAGGTATTTTGGTAAGGTTTACAAATACAAAACTTGGGTTTTACTCATAATGACAGTATAACTGCAACATTTGATATGACAGTTATTTAAACATAACTCCTAATCCATCCATCCATCCATCCATGGATCCGACTTACTGCCAGCAATGCGGACCAAGCTCTGACACTGATCATACAGGGAGCGGACCGCCAAAATCAGACAGTCCGATACCCCATACTCTCTGAGCACTCCCCACAGGACTTCCCGAGGGACACGGTCGAATGCCTTCTCCAAGTCCACAAAACACATGTAGACTGGTTGGGCAAACTCCCATGCACCCTCAAGGACCCTGCCGAGAGTATAGAGCTGGTCCACAGTTCCACGACCAGGACGAAAACCACACTGTTCCTCCTGAATCCGAGGTTCGACTATCCGGCGTAGCCTCCTCTCCAGTAGACCTGAATAGACCTTACCGGGAAGGCTAAGGAGTGTGATCCCACGATAGTTGGAACACACCCTCCGGTTCCCCTTCTTAAAGAGAGGAACCACCACCCTGGTCTGCCAATCCAGAAGTACCGCCCCCGATGTCCACGCGATGCTGCAGAGTCTTGTCAACCAAGACAGCCCCACAGCATCCAGAGCCTTAAGGAACTCTGGGTGGATCTCATCCACCCCCGGGGCCTTGCCACCGAGGAGCTTTTTAACTACCTCGGCAACCTCAGCCTCAGAAATAGAAGAGCCCACCACAGATTCCCCAGGCACTGCTTCCTCATAGGAAGACGTGTTGGTGAGATTGAGGAGGTCTTCGAAGTATTCTCTCCACCGATCCACAACATCCGCAGTCGAGGTCAGCAGAACACCATCCTCACCATACACGGTGTTGACAGTGCACTGCTTCCCCTTCCTGAGGCGGCGGATGGTGGTCCAGAATTGCTTCGAAGCCGTCCGGAAGTCGTATTCCATGGCTTCCCCGAACTCCTCCCATATCCGAGTTTTTGCCTCCGCAACCGCTGAAGCCGCACACCGCTTGGCCTGTCGGTACCTGTCCGCTGCCTCAGGAGTCCTATGAGCCAAAAGAACCCTATAGGACTCCTTCTTCAGCTTGACGGCATCCCTCACCGCCGGTGTCCACCAACGGGTTCTAGGATTACCGCCACGACAGGCACCAACTACCTTGCGGCCACAGCTCCAATCAGCCGCCTCGACAACAGAGGTACGGAACATCGTCCACTCGGACTCAATGTCCAGCACCTCCCTCGTGACATGTTCAAAGTTCTTCCGGAGGTGGGAATTGAAACTCTCTCTGACAGGAGACTCTACCAGGCGATCCCAACAAACCCTCACAATGCGTTTGGGCCTGCCAGGTCTGTCCGGCATCCTCCCCCACCATCGCAGCCAACTCACCACCAGGTAGTGATCGGTTGAAAGCTCCGCCCCTCTCTTCACCCGAGTGTCCAAAACATGAGGCCGCAAATCCGATGACACAACTACAAAGTCGATCATGGAACTGCGGCCTAGGGTGTCCTGGTGCCAAGTGCACATATGACACCCTTATGTTCGAACATGGTGTTCATTATGGACAATCTGTGACGGGCACAAAAGTCCAACACCACTCGGGTTCAGATCCGGGCGGCCATTCTTCCCAATCACGCCTCTCCAGGTTTCACTGTCGCTGCCAACATGAGCATTGAAGTCCCCCAGTAGAACGAGGGAATCACCCGGGGGAGCACTCTCAAGTACTCCCTCGAGCGAATCCAAAAAGGGTGGGTACTCTGAGCTGCGGTTTGGCGCGTAAGCGCAAACCACAGTCAGGACCCGTCCCCCCACCCGAAGGCGGAGGGAAGCTACCCTCTCGTCCACCGGGTTGAACTCCAACGTGCAGGCTCTGAGCCGGGGGCCAACAAGAATTGCCACCCCAGCCCGTCGCCTCTCATTGCCGGCAACGCCAGAGTGGAAGAGAGTCCAGCCCCTCTCGAGAGAACTGGTTCCAGAGCCCTTGCTGTGCGTCAAAGTGAGTCCGACTATATCTAGCCGGAACTTCTCAACCTCGCGCACTAGCTCAGGCTCCTTCCCCCCCAGCGAGGTGACGTTCCACGTCCCAAGAGCTAGCTTCTGTAGCCGAGGATCGGACCGCCAAGTGCCCTGCCGTCGGCTGCCGCCCAGCTCACAGTGCACCCGACCTCTATGGCCCCTGCTATGGGTGGTGAGCCCATTGGAGGGGGGACCCACGTTGCCTCTTCGGGCTGTGCCCGGCCGGGCCCCATGGGGACAGGCCCGGCCACCAGGCGCTCGCCATCGTGCCCCACCTCCGGGCCTGGCTCCAGAGGGGGGCCCCGGTGACCCGCGTCCGGGCGAGGGAAAACTGGGTCCTTTATTTTTATTTGTCATGGAGGTCTTCGACTCCTAATCCAAAAATGATAAATGGCTAATAATGCCTGGAGAAATGTATGTAAACATAACTCCAAAACCAAACATGCATTATGTCTAAAAATGCCTGTAATATTGTATCTATGTGAGTTTTACCAGAATCAGGTTTTTTGGTAAGCTTTATAAATACAAAATTTAGGTTTTACTCACTATGACAGTATACTGTCACATTCAATCTGACAGTTATTTAAACTTACTGTAACTCCTAAACCACAAATACAAAATGGCTAATAATGCCTGGAGAAATGTATCTTTGTGAGTTTTCCTGGAAAAAAAATAACAAATGTATAAGGTTTGTAAAGACACAAGTTAGTTTTTTTTACTTAATATGACAATAAAACTGTCATACTAAATATGAAAGTTAAATAATCATAACTCCAAAACCAAACTTGCAATACGTCTAAAAATGCCTGTAATATTGAATCTATGTGAATTTTACCAGAATCAGGTATTTTGGTAAGGTTTACAAATACAAAAATTGGGTTTTACTCATAATGACAGTATAACTGCCATATTCAAAATAACAGTTATTAAAACATAACTCCTAATCCAAACATGCTAAATAGCTAATAATGCCTGGAGAAATGTATCTTTGTGAGTTTTATTAGAAAAAAATATTTTGTAAGGTTTGTAAAGACAAACGTTTTTTGTTTTTTTACACATTATGATGGTATAACTGTCAAACTAAATATAAAAGTAATATACACATCATTCCAAAACCAAACTCCTAAACTAAACTTGCAATCCGTCTTAAACTGTCTGTAATATTCAGAATCAGGTATTTTGGTAAGGTTTATAAATACAAAACTTGGGTTTTACTCATAATGACAGTATACTGCATTATTTGATATGACAGTTATTTAAACATAACTCCTAAACCAAACATGATAAATAGCTAATAATGCCTGGAAAAATGTATATAAACATAACTCCAAAACCAAACATGCATTATGTCTAAAAATGCCTGTAATATTGTATCTATGTGAGTTTTACCAGAATCAGGAATTTTGGTAAGGTTTATAAATACAAAAATTAGGTTTGTATCATAATGACAGTTTAACTGCCACCCTCAATATGACGGTTATGTTAACATAACTCCTAAACCACACATTCAAAATGGCTAATAATGCCTGGAGAAATGTATCTTTGTGAGTTTTACAGGAAAAACAATATTTTGTAAGGTTTGATAACACACAAAATAGTTTTTTTTATTCAATATGTTTGTATAACTGTCATAATAAATGTAAAAGTTATATAAACATAACTCCAATACCAAACATGCAATCCGTCTAAAAATGCCTGTAATATTGAATCTATGTGAGTTTTACTAGAATCAGGTATTTTGTTAAGGTTTACAAATACAAAAATTAGGTTTTACTCACTATGACAGTATACTGTCACATTCAATCTGACTGTTATTTAAACACAAATTCTAAACCACAGATGCAAAATGGCTAATAATAACTGGAGAAAAGTATTTTTGTGAGTTTTACTGGAAAAAAAAATATTTTGTAAGGTTTGTATGGACACAAGTTAGTTTTTTTTACTCAATATGATGGAAAAATGCTTTATGTCTAAAAAAATCCTGTAATATTTTATCCATGTGAGTTTTATCAGAATCAGTTATTTTGGTGATTTTACAAATACAAAAAATAGGTTTTACTCTTAATGACAGTATATCTGCCACACTCAATATGACAGGTATTTAAACATAACTCTACACCAAACATGGTTAATGGCTAATAATGCATGGAGAAATGTATCTTTGTGAGTTTTACTGGAAAAACATTTTTCTTAAGGTTTATAAAGACACAAGTTAGTTTTTTTTACTCAATATGACAGTATAACTGTAATACTAAATGTAAAAAAAATATAAACATAACTCCAAAACCAAAAATGCATTGCTTAAAAATGCCTGTAATTTTGTATCCATGCGAGTTTTACTAAAATCAATTGTTGAAGTAAGGTTTGCAATTACAAAATATTGGTTTTACTCACCATGATAGTATACTGTCACATTCAATTTGACAGTTATTTAAACATAACTACCAAACCACACATGCAAAATGGCTATAATGCCTGGAGAAATGTATCTTTGTGATATTACTGGAAAAACATATTTTGTAAGGTTTGTAAAGAAACAATTTAGTTTTTTTTACTTAATATGGATGGATGGATGACAGTTATACTGTCCAACCATCCATCCATTTTCTACCGCTTATTCCCTTTTGGGGTCGCGGGGGGGGGGGGGGGGCGCTGGAGCCTATCTCAGCTACAATCGGGCGGAAGGCGGTGTACACCCTGGACAAGTCGCCATCTCATCGCAGGGCATATAACTGTCATACTAAATGTAAAAGTAGTATAAACATAACTCCAAAACCAAACATGCATTATGTCTAAAAATGCCTGTAATATTGTATCCATGTGTGTTTTTCTAGAATCAGTTGTTTTTGTAAGTTTTGCAAATACAAAATATTGGTTTTACTCACTATGACAGTATACTGTCACATTCAATCTGACAGCTATATAAACATAACTCCTAAACCACACATGCAAAATGACTAATAATGCCTGGAAAAATGTATCTCTGTGAATTTTACTGGAAAAAAAATATTTTGTAAGGTTTTCAAAATTACAAGTTTGTTATTTTTTACTCAATTTGACAGTATAACTGTCATACTAAATATGAAAGTTATATACACATAACTCTAAAACCAAACTTGCAATCCGTCTAAAAATGTCTGTAATATTGAATCTATGTGAGTTTTACCAAAATCAGGTATTTTAGTAAGGTTTACAAATACAAAAATTAGGTTTTACTCAAAATGACAGTATAACTGCCACACTCAATATGACAGTTTTTTAAACATAACTCCTAAAAAACAAATGCAAAATGACTAATAATGCCTGGAAAAATGTATCTTTGTGAATTTTAATGAAAAAAAATATTTTGTAAGGTTTGTAAAGACACAAATTAGTTTTTTTTTTACTTAATATGATGGTATAACTGTCATATTAAATATGAAAGTTATATGAACATAACTCCAAAACAAATGCAAAATGACTAATAATGCCTGGAAAAATGTATCTTTGTGAATTTTAATGAAAAAAAATATTTTGTATGGTTTGTAAAGACACAAATTAGTTTTGTTTTTTTTACTTAATATGATGGTATAACTGTCATATTAAATATAATAGTTATATGAACATAACTCCAAAACCAAACATGAATTTTGTCTAAAAATACCTGTAATATTGTATCTATGTGAGTTTTACCAGAATCAGGTATTTTGGTAAGGTTTACAAATACAAAAATTAGGTTTTACTCACTATGACAGTATACTGTCACCTTCAATCTGACAGTTATGTAAACATAACTCTTAAACCACACATGCAAAATGGCTAATAATGCCTGGAGACATGTATCTTTGTGAGTTGTTTTAGGACAAATATTTTGTAAGGTTTGTAAAGACCCACGTTTGTTTGTTTTACTCAATATGACAGTATAACTGTCATACTACATGCAAAAAAATATATAAACATGACTACTACATACTGTTTTTTTTTTAACTCAATATGATGGTATAACTGTCATACTGAATATGAAAGTTTTATAAACATAACTCCAAAACCAAACTTGCAATTCGTAAAAAAAATGGCTGTAATATTGAATATATGTGATTTTTACCAGAATCAGGTATTTTGGTAAGGATTACAAATACAAAAATGAGGTTTTACTCATAATGACGGATAACCGCCACATTTTTTTGAACATAACTCCTAAACAAAACATGCTAAATGGCTAATAATGCCTGGAGAAATGTATCTTTGTGAGTTTTACTGGTAAGGTTTGTAAAGACACAAGTTAGTTTTTTCTAACTCAAAAAGACAGTATAACTGTCATAATAAATGGAAAAGTTATATAAACATAACTCCAAAACCAAACATGCATTATGTCTAAATATGCCTGAAATGATGTATCCATGTGAGTTTTACTAGAATCAGTTGTTTTTGTAAGTTTTGCAAATACAAAATATTGTTTTTACTCACTATGACAGTATACTGTCACATTCGATCCGACAGTTATTTAAACATAACTCCTAAACCACACATTCAAAATGACTAATAATGCCGGGAAAAATGTATCTCTGTGAATTTTTCTGGAAAAAATATTTTGTAAGGTTTGTTATAACACAAGTTAGGTATTTTTTTACTCAATATGACAGCAGTATACTGTCATAGTGAGTAAAACCAATATTTTGTATTTGCAAACCTTACCAAATTACCTGATTCTGGTAAAACTCACATAGATACAATATTTTAGGCATTTTTAGACAAAATGCATGTTCATTTTTGGAGTTATGTTTATATAACTTTTACATTTAGTTTGACAGTTATACTGTTATATTGAATTAAAAAAACTAACTTGCGTCGTTGCAAAACTTACAAAAGATACATTTTCTAGTAAAGCTAACAAAGATACATGTCTTCAGGCATTATTAGACATGTTGCATGTTTGGTGTAGGAATTATGTTGAAAAATATTTTTAATGCTTTTTTCGCATTATCTCAGGATTTTAAGAACATTACTGGCATATTAAGTAAAAAACTACTATGACAGTATACTGTCACATTCAATCTGCCTGTTATTTAAACATACATTCTAAACCACAGATGGCTAATAATGCCTGGAGAAATGTATTTTTGTGAGTTTTACCGGAAAAAAATATTTTGTAAGGTTTGTATAGACATAAGTTAGTTTTTTTTTACTCAATATGATAGTATAACTGTCTTACTAAATTTGAAAGTTATATAAACATAACTCCAAAACCAAACTTGCAATCCGTCTAAAAATGTCTGTAATATTGAATATATGTGATTTTTACCAGAATCAGGTATTTTGGTAAGGATTACAAATAAAAAAATTAGGTTTTACTCATAATGACGGATAACTGCCACATTCGAAATGACATAACTCCTAAACAAAACATGCTAAATGGCTAATAAAGCCTGGAGAAATGTATCTTTGTGAGTTTTACTGGGAAAAAAAAAAAAAGTAAGGTTTGTAAAGACACAAGTTAGTTAGACAGTATAACTGTCATACTAAATGGAAAAGTTATATAAACATAACTCCAAAACCAAACATGCATTTTGTCTAAAAATGCCTGATATGATGTATCCATGTGAGTTTTACTAGAATCAGTTGTTTTTGTAAGTTTTGCAAATACAAAATATTGGTTATACTCACTATAGTGAGTATAACCAGTTTTGTATTTGTAAACCTTACCAAAAACCTTACTGTATATTGAGTGTGGCAGTTATACTGTCACTATGAGTAAAACCTAATTTTTGTTTTTGTAAACCTTACCAAAATACCTGATTCTGATAAAACTCACATATATTCAATATTACAGGCATTTTTAGACGGATTGCATATTTGGTTTTGGAGTTGTGTTTATATAACTTTCATATAAAGTATGACAGCTATACTGTTAAATTGTGTAAAAAAAAAAAAATAACTCGTGTCTTTACCAAAATACCTGATTCAGGTAAAACTCATATAGATTTAATATTACAGGCAGTTTAAGACGGATTGCAAGTTTGGTTTAGGAGTTTGTTTTTGGAATTATGTTTATATTAATTTTATATTTAGTTTGACAGTTATACCATCATATTCAGTAAAAAAAAATAACTTTTGTCTTTACAAACCTTACAAAATAGTTTTTTCTAGTAAAATTCACAAAGATACATTTCTCCAGGCATTATTAGCCATTTAGCATGTTTGGTTTAGGAGTTGTGTTTAAATAACTGTTATTTTGAATATGGCAGTTATACTGTTATTATGAGTAAAACCCAATTTTTGTATTTGTAAACCTTACCTAAATACCTGATTCTGGTAAAACTCACATAGATTCAATATTACAGGCATTTTTAGACGTATTGCAAGTTTGGTTTTGGAGTTATGTTTATTTGACTTTCATATTTAGTATGACAGTTATACTGTCAAATTAAGTAAAAAAAACTAACTTGTGTCTTTACAAACCTTATACATTTTTTTTTTTTTTTTTTCAGGAAAACTCACAAAGGTACATTTCTCCAGGCATTATTAGCCATTTTATATTTGTGGTTTAGGAGTTATGTTTAAATAACTGTCAGATTGAATGTGACAGTATACTGTCATTATGAGTAAAACCTAATTTTTGTATTTGTAAACCTTACCAAAAATACCTGATTCGGGTAAAAATCACATAGATACAATATTGCAGGCATTTTTAGACATAATGCATGTTTGGTTTTGGAGTTATGTTTATACAACTTTCATATTTAGTATGACAGTTAGACCATCATATTGAGTAAAAAAAAAAAAAACTTGTGTCTTTATAAACCTTACAATTTTTTTACCCCCAAAACTCACAAAGATACAATTCTCCAGGCATAATTAGCCATTTATCATAATTGGTTTAGGAGTTATGTTTAAATAACTGTCATATTGAGTGTGGCAGTTATTGTATTGTGTGTCATTATAAATAAAAACCTATTTTTTGTATTTGTAAACCTTACCAAAATACCTGATTCTGGTAAAACCCACACCATACAATATTATAGGAATTTTTAGACATAAAGCATGTTTGGTTTTGGAGTTATGTTTATATAACTTTCATATCTAGTATGACAGTTATACCATCATATTGAGTAAAAAAAAAAGTAATTTGTATCTTTACAAATCTTACAAAATATTGTTTTCTAGTAAAATTCACAAATATACATTTCTCTAGGCATTATTAGTCATTTTGCATTTGTGTTTTAGGAGTTATGTTTGATTAACTGTCATATTGAGTGTGGCAGTTATATTGTCACTATGAGTAAAACCTAATTTTTGTATTCGTAAACCTTACCAAAATACCTGAATCTGACAAAACTCACATATATTCAATATTACAGGCATTTTTAGACGGATTGCATATTTGGTTTTGGAATTATGTTTATATAACTTTCATATATAGTATGACAGCTAAACTGTTAAATTGTGTAAAAAAAACTAACTTACAAACCTTACAAAATATTTTTTCCAGTAAAACTCACAAAGATACATTCCTCAAGGCATTATTAGCCATTTTGTCAGTATACTGTCATTATGAGTAAAACTAATATTTTGTATTTGTAAACCTTACAAAAACAACTGAATATAGTAAAACTCACATGGATACAAAATTATAAGCATTTTTAAACACAATACATGTTTGGTGGCAGTCAATGTGGCAGTTATTCTGTCATTATGAGTAAAACTAGTATTTTGTATTTGAAAACCTTACAAAAACAACTGATTCTAGTAAAACTCACATGGATACAATATTACAGTTATTTTTAGATATAATGCATGTTTGGTTTTGGAGTTATGTTTATATAACTTTTACATTTAATATGACAGTTATAATGTCATATTGAGTAAAAACAATAACTTGTCTTACAAACCTTACAATTTTTTCCAAGCATTATTAGCCATTTTGCATGTGTGGTTTAGGAGTTATATTTAAATAACTGTCATATTGAGTGTAGCAGTTATACTGTCATTATGAGTAAAACCTTATTTTTGTATTTGTAAACCTTACCAAAATACCTGATTGTAGTAAAACTCACATAGATACAAAATTACAGGCATTTTTAGACATAATGCATGTTTGGTTTTGGAGTTATGTTTATATAACTTTCATATTTAGTATGACAGTTAAACTGTCATATTAAGTAAAAAAAACTAACTTGTGCCTTACAAAATATTTTTATTTTTTTCAGTAAAACTCACAAAGATACATCCAGGCATTATTAGTCATTTTGTATGTGTGGTTTAGGAATTATGTTTAAATAACTGTCATTTTGAACGTTGCAGTTATACTGTCATTATGAGTAAAACCTAATTTTTGTATTTGTAAACCTTACCAAAATACCTGTTTCTGGTAAAACACACATAGATTCAATATTACAGGCATTTTTAGACGGATTGCATGTTTGGTTTTGAAGTTATGTTTATATAACTTTCAAATTTAGTAAGACAGTTATACCATCATATTGAGTAAAAAAACTAACTTGTGTCCAAACAAACCTTACAAAATATTTTTTCTCCATTAAAACTCACAAAAATACATTTCTCCAGGCATTATTAATTAGAAATTTTGCATGTTTGGTTTAGGAATTATGTTGAAATTTATTTTTATTGCTTTTTCCGCATTATTCAAGGATTTTAAGAACAATTCTGTTATATTGAGTAAAAAACTACTTTTTGTAATTGCAAGCCTTAAAAAAGCATATGTTCGAGTAAAACTCACAAGGATGCATTGTTTTAGGCATTATTAGCATTTTTGCATGTGTGGTTTAGGAGTTATGTTTAAATAACTGTCATTTTGCGTGTGGCAGTTATACTGTCTTTATGAGTAAAACTTAATTTTTGTATTTGTGAACCTTACCAAAATACCTGATTGTAGTAAAACTCACATAGATACAATATTACCTACTCAGTGGCCTAGTGGTTAGAGCGTCCGTCCTGAGATCGGTAGGTTGGGAGTTCAAATCCCGGCCGAGTCATACCAAAGACTATAAAAATGGGACCCATTACCTCCCTGCTTGGCACTCAGCATCAAGGGTTGGAATTGGGGGTTAAATCACCAAAATGATTCCCGGGCGCAGCCACCGCTGCTGCCCACTGCTCCCCTCACCTCCCAGGGGGTGATCAAGGGTGATGGGTCAAATGCAGAGAATAATTTCGCCACACCTAGTGTGTGTGTGACAATCATTGGTACTTTAACTTTAACTTTAACTTTATTACAGGCATTTTAAGACATAATGCATGTTTGGTTTTGGAATCATGTTTATATAACTTTCATATTTAGTATGACAGTTATACTGTCATATTGAGTAAAAAAAAAACTAACTTGTGTCTTTACAAACCTTACAAAAATTATTTCCCAGTAAAACTCACAAAGATACATTTCTCCAGGCATTATTAGTCATTTTGTATATGTGGTTTAGGAGTTATGTTTAAATAACTGTCAGACTGAATGTGACAGTATACTGTCATAGTGAGTAAAACCAATATTTTGTATTTGCAAACCTTACAAAAACAACTTATTCTAGTAAAACTCACATGGATACAATATTACAGGCATTTTTAGACATGAAGCATGTTTGGTTTTGGAGTTATGTTTATATATGTTTATATATTTTTTACATTTAGTATTACAGTTATACTGTCATAATGAGTAAAAAAAACTAACTTGTGTCTTTATAAACCTTAAAAAATATTTTTTTTCCAGTAAAACTCACAAAGATACATTTCTCCAGGCATTATTAGCCATTAATCATGTTTGGTTAGAGTTATGTTTAAATAACTGTCATATTGAGTGTGGCAGTATTTGTAAAATTACCAAAATAACTGATTCTGATAAAACTCACATTGATAAAATATTACAGGATTTTTGAGACATAAAGCATGTTTCCATCATATTGAGTAAAATAAACTAACTTGTGTCCATACAATCCTTACAAAATATTTTATTTTCCAGTAAAACTCACAAAAATACATTTCTCCAGTTAATATTAGCCATTTTGCATCTGTGGTTTAGAATGTATGTTTAAATAACAGTCAGATTGAATGTGACAGTATACTGTCATAGTGAGTAAAACCTATTTTTTTATTTGTAAACCTTAACAAAATACCTGATTCTAGTAAAACTCACAGAGATTCAATATTACAGGCATTTTTAGACGGATTGCATGTTTGGTATTGGAGTTATGTTTATATAACTTTTACATTTATTATGACAGTTATAACTTGTGTCTTTACAAACCTTACAATTTTTTTTTCCCCCTGTAAATCTCACAAAGATACATTTCTCCAGGCATTATTAGCCATCTTGCATGTGTGGTTTAGGAGTTATGTTTACATAACCATCATATTGAGGGTGGCAGTTATACTGTCATTTTGAGTAAAACCTAATTTTTGTATTTATAAACCTTACCAAAATACCTGATTCTGGTTAAACTCACATAGAGACAATATTACAGGCATTTTTAGACATAATGCATGTTTGGTTTTGGAGTTATGTTTATATACATTTTTCCAGGCATTATTAGCCATTTGTCATGTTTGGTTTAGGAGTTATGTTTAAATAACTGTCATATCAAATAATGCAGTTATACTGTTATTATGAGTAAAACCCAAGTTTTGTATTTGTAAACCTTACCAAAATACCTGCTTCTGGTAAAACTCATATAGATTCAATATTACAGGCAGTTTAAGACGGATTGCAAGTTTGGTTTGGAGTTTGTTTTTGGAATTATGTTTATAATAATTGTATATTTAGTTTGACAGTTATACCATCATATTCAGTAAAAAAAAAAAAAAACTTTTGTCTTTACAAACCTTACAAAATATTTTTTTCTAGTAAAATTCACAAAGATACATTTGTCCAGGCATTATTAGCCATTTAGCATGTTTGGTTTAGGAGTTGTGTTTAAATAACTGTCTTATCAAATATTGCAGTTATACTGTCATTATGAGTAAAACCCAGGTTTTGTATTTGTAAACCTTACCAAAATACCTGATTCTGGTAAAACTCACATAGATAAAATATTACAGGCAGTTTAAGACATATTGCAAGTTTGGTTTAGGAGTTTGGTTTTGGAATTATGTTTATTTAACTTTCATATTTAGTATGACAGTTATACCATCATATTGAGTAAAAAAAAACTAACTTTTGTCTTTAAAAAACCTTACAAAATAGTTTTTTCTAGTAAAAATCACAAAGATAGATTTCTCCAGGCATTATTAGCCATGTATCATGTTTGGTTTAGGAATTATGTTTAAATAATTGTCATGTTGAGTGTGGCAGTTATATTGTCATTATGAGTAAAACTTATTTTTTGTATTTGTAAACCTTACCAAAATACCTTATTCTGGTAAAACTCATATAGATACAATATTACAGGAATTTCTAGACATAAAACATGTTTGGTTTAGGAGTTATGTTTAAATAACTGTCAGATTGAATGTGACAGTATACTGTCATAGTGAGTAAAACCAATATTTTGTATTTGCAAACCTTACAAAAACAACTGATTCTAGTTAAACTCACATGAATACAATATTACAGGCATTTTTAGATATAATGCATGTTTGGTTTTGGAGTTATGTTTATAATTTTTTTACATTTAGCATGACAGTTATACTGTCATATTAAGTAAAAAAACTAACTTGTTTCTTTACAAACCTTATAAAAAATTGTTTTTTTTCCAGGAAAACTCATAAAGATACATTTTTCCAGGCATTACTAGCCATTTTGTAATTGTGATTTAGGAGTTACAGTATGTTTAAATAACTGTCAGATTGAATGTGACAGTATACTGTCATAGTGAGTAAAACCTAATTTTTGTATTTGTAAACCTTACCAAAAATACCTGATTCTGGTAAAAATCACATAGATACAATATTGCAGGCATTTTTAGACATGATGCATGTTTGGTTTTGGAGTTATGTTTTTACAACTTTTATATTTAGTATGACAGTTATACCATCATATTGAGTAAAAAAGAACAACTTGTGTCTTTATAAACCTTACAAAAAAAAGGTTTCCCAGTAAAACTCACAAAGATACATTTCTCTAGGCATAATACCTGATTCTGGTTAAACCCACATCGAAACAATATTACAGGAATTTTTAGACATAAAGCATGTTTGGTTTAGGAGTTATGTTTAAACAACTGTCATATTGAGTGTGGCAGTTATACTGTCATTATGAGTAAAATCTATTTTTTGTATTTGTAAACCTTACCAAAATACCTGATTCTGGTTAAACCCACATCGATACAATATTACAGGAATTTTTAGACATAAAGCATGTTTGGTTTTGGAGTTATGTTTATATAACTTTCATATTTAGTATGAAAGTTATACCATCATATTGAGTAAAAAACAACAAATATTTTGTATCTTTACAAACCTTACAAAATATTGTTTTCCAGTAAAACTCACAAATATACCTTTCTCTAGGCATTATTAGTCATTTTGCATTTGTGTTTTAGGAGTTATGTTCAATTAACTGTCATATTGAGTGTGGCAGTTATACTGTCACTATGAGTAAAACCTAATTTTTGTTTTTGTAAACCTTACCAAAATACCTGATTCTGATAAAACTCACATATATTCAATATTACAGGCATTTTTAGACGGATTGCATATTTGGTTTTGGAGTTGTGTTTATATAACTTTCATATATAGTATGACAGCTATACTGTTAAATTGTGTAAAAAAAAAAACTAACTCGTGTCTTTACCAAAATACCTGATTCTGGTAAAACTCATATAGATTTAATATTACAGGCAGTTTAAGACGGATTGCAAGTTTGGTTTAGGAGTTAGTTTTTGGAATTATGTTTATATTAATTTTATATTTAGTTTGACAGTTAAACCATCATAGTCAGTAAAAAAAAAAAACTTTTGTCTTTACAAACATTACAAAATAGTTTTTTCTAGTAAAATTCACAAAGATACATTTCTCCAGGCAATATTAGTTATTTAGCATGTTTGGTATAGGAGTTGTGTTTAAATAACTGTTATTTTGAATATGGCAGTTATACTGTCATTATGAGTAAAACCCAAGTTTTGTATTTGTAAACCTTACCAAAATACCTGATTCTGGTGAAACTCATATAGATTCAATATTACAGGCAGTTTAAGACGGATTGCAAGTTTGGTTTAGGAGTTTGGTTTTGGAATGATGTTTATATTACTTTTATATTTAGTTTGACAGTTAAACCATCATATTGAGTAAAAAAAAAAAAAACTTTTGTCTTTACAAACCTTACAAAATATTTTTTTCTAGTAAAACTCACAAAGATACAATTCTCCAGGCATTATTAGCCATTTTGCATGTGTAGTTTAGGAGTTATGTTAACATAACCGTCATATTGAGGGCGGCAGTTATACTGTCATTATGAGTAAAACCTAATTTTTGTATTTATAAACCTTACCAAAATTCCTTATTCTGGTAAAACTCACATAGATACAATATTACAGGCATTTTTAGACATAATCCATGTTTGGTTTTGGAGTTATGTTGACATACATTTTTCCAGGCATTATTAGCTATTTATCATGTTTGGTTTAGGAGTTATGTTTAAATAACTGTTATTTTGAATATGGCAGTTATACTGTCATTATGAGTAAAACCCAATTTTTGTATTTGTAAGCCTTACCAAAATACCAGATTCTGGTAAAACTCACATAGATTCAATATTACAGGAAGTTGAAGACAGATTGCAAGTTTGGTTTTGGAGTTATGTTTATTTAACTTTCATATTTAGTATGACAGTTATACTGTCATATTAAGTAAAAAAAACAACTAACTTGTTTCTTTAAAAACCTTATAAAAAAAAAAAAATTCCAGAAAAACTCACAAAGATAAATTTTTCCAGGCATTATTAGCCATTTTGTAATTGTGGTTTAGGAGTTACAGTATGTTTAAATAACTGTCAGATTGAATGTGACAGTATACTGTCATAGTGAGTAAAACCTATTTTTTTGTATTTATAAACCTTACCAAAATTGCCTAATTCTGGTAAAAATCACATAGATACAATATTGCAGGCATTTTTAGACATAATGCATGTTTGGTTTTGGAGTTATGTTTATAAAACTTTTATATTTAGTATGACAGTTATACCATCCTATTGAGTAAAAAAAAAAAATAACTTGTGTCTTTATAAACCTTACCAAAAAAAATGTTCCCAGTAAAACTCACAAAGATACATTTCTCCAGGCATAATTAGCCATTTATCATGTTTGGTTTAGGAGTTATGTTTAAATAACTGTCATATTGAGTGTGGCAGTTATACTGTCATTATGAGTAAAACCTATTTTTTGTATTTGTAAACTTTACCAAAATACCTGATTCTGGTAAAACCCACATTGATACAATATTACAGGAATTTTTAGACATAAAGCATGTTTGGTTTTGGAGTTATGTTTATATAACTTTCATATTTAGTATGAAAGTTTTACCATAATATTGAGTAAAAAACAAAAACTAATTTGTATCTTTACAAACCTTACAAAATATTGTTTTCCAGTAAAATTCACAAATATACCTTTCTCCAGGCATTATTAGTCATTTTGCATTTGTGTTTTAGGAGTTATGTTCAATTAACTGTCATATTGTGTGTGGCAGTTATACTGTCACTATGAGTAAAACCTATTTTTTGTTTTTGTAAACCTTACCAAAATACCTGATTCTGATAAAACTCACATATATTCAATATTACAGGCATTTTTAGACGGATTGCATATTTGGTTTTGGAGTTGTGTTTATATAACTTTCATATATAGTATGACAGCTATACTGTTAAATTGTGTAAAAAAAAAACTAACTCGTGTCTTTACCAAAATACCTGATTCTGGTAAAACTCATATAGATTTAATATTACAGGCAGTTTAAGACGGATTGCAAGTTTGGTTTAGGAGTTAGTTTTTGGAATTATGTTTATTCTAATTTTATATTTAGTTTGACAGTTATACCATCATATTCATTAAAAAAAAATAACTTTTGTCTTTACAAATATTACAAAATAGTTTTTTCTAGTAAAATTCACAAAGATACATTTCTCCAGGCAATATTAGTTATTTAGCATGTTTGGTTTAGGAGTTGTGTTTAAATAACTGTTATTTTGAATATGGCAGTTATACTGTCATTATGAGTAAAACCCAAGTTTTGTATTTGTAAACCTTACCAAAATACCAGATTCTGGTAAAACTCACATAGATTCAATATTACAGGAAGTTGAAGACAGATTGCAAGTTTGGTTTTGGAGTTATGTTTATTTAACTTTCATATTTAGTATGACAGTTATACTGTCATATTAAGTAAAAAAAACTAACTTGTTTCTTTACAAACCTAATAAAAAAAAAAAATTTCCAGAAAAACTCACAAAGATAAATTTTTCCAGGCATTATTAGCCATTTTGTAATTGTGGTTTAGGAGTTACAGTATGTTTAAATAACTGTCAGATTGAATGTGACAGTATACTGTCATAGTGAGTAAAACCTATTTTTTTGTATTTATAAACCTTACCAAAATTGCCTAATTCTGGTAAAAATCACATAGATACAATATTGCAGGCATTTTTAGACATAATGCATGTTTGGTTTTGGAGTTATGTTTATAAAACTTTTATATTTAGTATGACAGTTATACCATCCTATTGAGTAAAAAAAAAATAACTTGTGTCTTTATAAACCTTACCAAAAAAAATGTTCCCAGTAAAACTCACAAAGATACATTTCTCCAGGCATAATTAGCCATTTATCATGTTTGGTTTAGGAGTTATGTTTAAATAACTGTCATATTGAGTGTGGCAGTTATACTGTCATTATGAGTAAAACCTATTTTTTGTATTTGTAAACTTTACCAAAATACCTGATTCTGGTAAAACCCACATCGATACAATATTACAGGAATTTTTAGACATAAAGCATGTTTGGTTTTGGAGTTATGTTTATATAACTTTCATATATAGTATGACAGCTATACTGTTAAATTGTGTAAAAAAAACAACTAACTCGTGTCTTTACCAAAATACCTGATTCTGGTAAAACTCATATAGATTTAATATTACAGGCAGTTTAAGACGGATTGCAAGTTTGGTTTAGGAGTTAGTTTTTGGAATTATGTTTATTCTAATTTTATATTTAGTTTGACAGTTATACCATCATATTCAGTAAAAAAAAATAACTTTTGTCTTTACAAACATTACAAAATAGTTTTTTCTAGTAAAATTCACAAAGATACATTTCTCCAGGCAATATTAGTTATTTAGCATGTTTGGTTTAGGAGTTGTGTTTAAACAACTGTTATTTTGAATATGGCAGTTATACTGTCATTATGAGTAAAACCCAAGTTTTGTATTTGTAAACCTTACCAAAATACCTGATTCTGGTGAAACTCATATAGATTCAATATTACAGGCAGTTTAAGACGGATTGCAAGTTTGGTTTAGGAGTTTGGTTTTGGAATGATGTTTATATTACTTTTATATTTAGTTTGACAGTTAAACCATCATATTGAGTAAAAAAAAAAAAAACTTTCGTCTTTACAAACCTTACAAAATATTTTTTTCTAGTAAAACTCACAAAGATACAATTCTCCAGGCATTATTAGCCATTTTGCATGTGTAGTTTAGGAGTTATGTTAACATAACCGTCATATTGAGGGCGGCAGTTATACTGTCATTATGAGTAAAACCTAATTTTTGTATTTATAAACCTTACCAAAATTCTTTATTCTGGTAAAACTCACATAGATACAATATTACAGGCATTTTTAGACATAATCCATGTTTGGTTTTGGAGTTATGTTTACATACATTTTTCCAGGCATTATTAGCTATTTATCATGTTTGGTTTAGGAGTTATGTTTAAATAACTGTTATTTTGAATATGGCAGTTATACTGTCATTATGAGTAAAACCCAATTTTTGTATTTGTAAGCCTTACCAAAATACCAGATTCTGGTAAAACTCACATAGATTCAATATTACAGGAAGTTGAAGACAGATTGCAAGTTTGGTTTTGGAGTTATGTTTATTTAACTTTCATATTTAGTATGACAGTTATACTGTCATATTAAGTAAAAAAAAAAACTAACTTGTTTCTTTAAAAACCTTATAAAAAAAAAAAAATTCCAGAAAAACTCACAAAGATAAATTTTTCCAGGCATTATTAGCCATTTTGTAATTGTGGTTTAGGAGTTACAGTATGTTTAAATAACTGTCAGATTGAATGTGACAGTATACTGTCATAGTGAGTAAAACCTATTTTTTTGTATTTATAAACCTTACCAAAATTGCCTAATTCTGGTAAAAATCACATAGATACAATATTGCAGGCATTTTTAGACATAATGCATGTTTGGTTTTGGAGTTATGTTTATAAAACTTTTATATTTAGTATGACAGTTATACCATCCTATTGAGTAAAAAAAAAAATAACTTGTGTCTTTATAAACCTTACCAAAAAAAATGTTCCCAGTAAAACTCACAAAGATACATTTCTCCAGGCATAATTAGCCATTTATCATGTTTGGTTTAGGAGTTATGTTTAAATAACTGTCATATTGAGTGTGGCAGTTATACTGTCATTATGAGTAAAACCTATTTTTTGTATTTGTAAACTTTACCAAAATACCTGATTCTGGTAAAACCCACATTGATACAATATTACAGGAATTTTTAGACATAAAGCATGTTTGGTTTTGGAGTTATGTTTATATAACTTTCATATTTAGTATGAAAGTTTTACCATAATATTGAGTAAAAAACAAAAACTAATTTGTATCTTTACAAACCTTACAAAATATTGTTTTCCAGTAAAATTCACAAATATACCTTTCTCCAGGCATTATTAGTCATTTTGCATTTGTGTTTTAGGAGTTATGTTCAATTAACTGTCATATTGTGTGTGGCAGTTATACTGTCACTATGAGTAAAACCTATTTTTTGTTTTTGTAAACCTTACCAAAATACCTGATTCTGATAAAACTCACATATATTCAATATTACAGGCATTTTTAGACGGATTGCATATTTGGTTTTGGAGTTGTGTTTATATAACTTTCATATATAGTATGACAGCTATACTGTTAAATTGTGTAAAAAAAAAAACTAACTCGTGTCTTTACCAAAATACCTGATTCTGGTAAAACTCATATAGATTTAATATTACAGGCAGTTTAAGACGGATTGCAAGTTTGGTTTAGGAGTTAGTTTTTGGAATTATGTTTATTCTAATTTTATATTTAGTTTGACAGTTATACCATCATATTCATTAAAAAAAAATAACTTTTGTCTTTACAAATATTACAAAATAGTTTTTTCTAGTAAAATTCACAAAGATACATTTCTCCAGGCAATATTAGTTATTTAGCATGTTTGGTTTAGGAGTTGTGTTTAAATAACTGTTATTTTGAATATGGCAGTTATACTGTCATTATGAGTAAAACCCAAGTTTTGTATTTGTAAACCTTACCAAAATACCAGATTCTGGTAAAACTCACATAGATTCAATATTACAGGAAGTTGAAGACAGATTGCAAGTTTGGTTTTGGAGTTATGTTTATTTAACTTTCATATTTAGTATGACAGTTATACTGTCATATTAAGTAAAAAAAACTAACTTGTTTCTTTACAAACCTAATAAAAAAAAAAAATTTCCAGAAAAACTCACAAAGATAAATTTTTCCAGGCATTATTAGCCATTTTGTAATTGTGGTTTAGGAGTTACAGTATGTTTAAATAACTGTCAGATTGAATGTGACAGTATACTGTCATAGTGAGTAAAACCTATTTTTTTGTATTTATAAACCTTACCAAAATTGCCTAATTCTGGTAAAAATCACATAGATACAATATTGCAGGCATTTTTAGACATAATGCATGTTTGGTTTTGGAGTTATGTTTATAAAACTTTTATATTTAGTATGACAGTTATACCATCCTATTGAGTAAAAAAAAAATAACTTGTGTCTTTATAAACCTTACCAAAAAAAATGTTCCCAGTAAAACTCACAAAGATACATTTCTCCAGGCATAATTAGCCATTTATCATGTTTGGTTTAGGAGTTATGTTTAAATAACTGTCATATTGAGTGTGGCAGTTATACTGTCATTATGAGTAAAACCTATTTTTTGTATTTGTAAACTTTACCAAAATACCTGATTCTGGTAAAACCCACATCGATACAATATTACAGGAATTTTTAGACATAAAGCATGTTTGGTTTTGGAGTTATGTTTATATAACTTTCATATATAGTATGACAGCTATACTGTTAAATTGTGTAAAAAAAACAACTAACTCGTGTCTTTACCAAAATACCTGATTCTGGTAAAACTCATATAGATTTAATATTACAGGCAGTTTAAGACGGATTGCAAGTTTGGTTTAGGAGTTAGTTTTTGGAATTATGTTTATTC
Source organism: Nerophis lumbriciformis (assembly GCF_033978685.3). Classification (NCBI taxonomy): domain Eukaryota; kingdom Metazoa; phylum Chordata; class Actinopteri; order Syngnathiformes; family Syngnathidae; genus Nerophis; species Nerophis lumbriciformis. The sequence continues at coordinate 32,018,700 of NC_084561.2, forward strand.
TAATTTTATATTTAGTTTGACAGTTATACCATCATATTCAGTAAAAAAAAATAACTTTTGTCTTTACAAACATTACAAAATAGTTTTTTCTAGTAAAATTCACAAAGATACATTTCTCCAGGCAATATTAGTTATTTAGCATGTTTGGTTTAGGAGTTGTGTTTAAACAACTGTTATTTTGAATATGGCAGTTATACTGTCATTATGAGTAAAACCCAAGTTTTGTATTTGTAAACCTTACCAAAATACCTGATTCTGGTGAAACTCATATAGATTCAATATTACAGGCAGTTTAAGACGGATTGCAAGTTTGGTTTAGGAGTTTGGTTTTGGAATGATGTTTATATTACTTTTATATTTAGTTTGACAGTTAAACCATCATATTGAGTAAAAAAAAAAAAAACTTTCGTCTTTACAAACCTTACAAAATATTTTTTTCTAGTAAAACTCACAAAGATACAATTCTCCAGGCATTATTAGCCATTTTGCATGTGTAGTTTAGGAGTTATGTTAACATAACCGTCATATTGAGGGCGGCAGTTATACTGTCATTATGAGTAAAACCTAATTTTTGTATTTATAAACCTTACCAAAATTCTTTATTCTGGTAAAACTCACATAGATACAATATTACAGGCATTTTTAGACATAATCCATGTTTGGTTTTGGAGTTATGTTTACATACATTTTTCCAGGCATTATTAGGTATTTATCATGTTTGGTTTAGGAGTTATGTTTAAATAACTGTTATTTTGAATATGGCAGTTATACTGTCATTATGAGTAAAATCCAAATTTTGTATTTGTAAACCTTACCAAAATACCAGATTCTGGTAAAACTCACATAGATTCAATATTACAGGAAGTTGAAGACAGATTGCAAGTTTGGTTTTGGAGTTATGTTCATTTAACTTTCATATTTAGTATGACAGTTATACTGTCATATTAAGTAAAAAAAGCTAACTTGTTTCTTTACAAACCTTATAAAAAAAAAAAATTTCCAGAAAAACTCACAAAGATACATTTTTCCAGGCATTATTAGCCATTTTGTAATTGTGGTTTAGGAGTTACAGTATGTTTAAATAACTGTCAGATTGAATGTGACAGTATACTGTCATAGTGAGTAAAACCTATTTTTTGTATTTATAAACCTTACCAAAATTGCCTAATTCTGGTAAAAATCACATAGATACAATATTGCAGGCATTTTTAGACATAATGCATGTTTGGTTTTGGAGTTATGTTTATAAAACTTTTATATTTAGTATGACAGTTATACCATCCTATTGAGTAAAAAAAAAAATAACTTGTGTCTTTATAAACCTTACAAAAAAAATGTTCCCAGTAAAACTCACAAAGATACATTTCTCCAGGCATAATTAGCCATTTATCATGTTTGGTTTAGGAGTTATGTTTAAATAACTGTCATATTGAGTGTGGCAGTTATACTGTCATTATGAGTAAAACCTATTTTTTGTATTTGTAAACTTTACCAAAATACCTGATTCTGGTAAAACCCACATTGATACAATATTACAGGAATTTTTAGACATAAAGCATGTTTGGTTTTGGAGTTATGTTTATATAACTTTCATATTTAGTATGAAAGTTTTACCATAATATTGAGTAAAAAACAAAAACTAATTTGTATCTTTACAAACCTTACAAAATATTGTTTTCCAGTAAAATTCACAAATATACCTTTCTCCAGGCATTATTAGTCATTTTGCATTTGTGTTTTAGGAGTTATGTTCAATTAACTGTCATATTGAGTGTGGCAGTTATACTGTCACTATGAGTAAAACCTAATTTTTGTTTTTGTAAACCTTACCAAAATACCTGATTCTGATAAAACTCACATATATTCAATATTACAGGCATTTTTAGACGGATTGCATATTTGGTTTTGGAGTTGTGTTTATATAACTTTCATATATAGTATGACAGCTATACTGTTAAATTGTGTAAAAAAAAAAACTAGCTCGTGTCTTTACCAAAATACCTGATTCTGGTAAAACTCATATAGATTTAATATTACAGGCAGTTTAAGACGGATTGCAAGTTTGGTTTAGGAGTTAGTTTTTGGAATTATGTTTATATTAATTTTATATTTAGTTTGACAGTTAAACCATCATATTCAGTAAAAAAAAAAAACTTTTGTCTTTACAAACATTACAAAATAGTTTTTTCTAGTAAAATTCACAAAGATACATTTCTCCAGGCAATATTAGTTATTTAGCATGTTTGGTATAGGAGTTGTGTTTAAATAACTGTTATTTTGAATATGGCAGTTATACTGTCATTATGAGTAAAACCCAAGTTTTGTATTTGTAAACCTTACCAAAATACCTGATTCTGGTGAAACTCATATAGATTCAATATTACAGGCAGTTTAAGACGGATTGCAAGTTTGGTTTAGGAGTTTGGTTTTGGAATGATGTTTATATTACTTTTATATTTAGTTTGACAGTTAAACCATCATATTGAGTAAAAAAAAAAAAAACTTTTGTCTTTACAAACCTTACAAAATATTTTTTTCTAGTAAAACTCACAAAGATACAATTCTCCAGGCATTATTAGCCATTTTGCATGTGTAGTTTAGGAGTTATGTTAACATAACCGTCATATTGAGGGCGGCAGTTATACTGTCATTATGAGTAAAACCTAATTTTTGTATTTATAAACCTTACCAAAATTCCTTATTCTGGTAAAACTCACATAGATACAATATTACAGGCATTTTTAGACATAATCCATGTTTGGTTTTGGAGTTATGTTGACATACATTTTTCCAGGCATTATTAGCTATTTATCATGTTTGGTTTAGGAGTTATGTTTAAATAACTGTTATTTTGAATATGGCAGTTATACTGTCATTATGAGTAAAACCCAATTTTTGTATTTGTAAACCTTACCAAAATACCAGATTCTGGTAAAACTCACAGAGATTCAATATTACAGGAAGTTGAAGACAGATTGCAAATTTGGTTTTGGAGTTATGTTTATTTAACTTTCATATTTAGTATGACAGTTATACTGTCATATTAAGTAAAAAAAAAAAAACTAACTTGTTTCTTTACAAACCTTATAAAAAAAAAAAAAATTTCCAGAAAAACTCACAAAGATAAATTTTTCCAGGCATTATTAGCCATTTTGTAATTGTGGTTTAGGAGTTACAGTATGTTTAAATAACTGTCAGATTGAATGTGACAGTATACTGTCATAGTGAGTAAAACCTATTTTTTTGTATTTATAAACCTTACCAAAATTGCCTAATTCTGGTAAAAATCACATAGATACAATATTGCAGGCATTTTTAGACATAATGCATGTTTGGTTTTGGAGTTATGTTTATAAAACTTTTATATTTAGTATGACAGTTATACCATCCTATTGAGTAAAAAAAAAATAACTTGTGTCTTTATAAACCTTACCAAAAAAAATTTTCCCAGTAAAACTCACAAAGATACATTTCTCCAGGCATAATTAGCCATTTATCATGTTTGGTTTAGGAGTTATGTTTAAATAACTGTCATATTGAGTGTGGCAGTTATACTGTCATTATGAGTAAAACCTATTTTTTGTATTTGTAAACTTTACCAAAATACCTGATTCTGGTAAAACCCACATTGATACAATATTACAGGAATTTTTAGACATAAAGCATGTTTGGTTTTGGAGTTATGTTTATATAACTTTCATATTTAGTATGAAAGTTTTACCATAATATTGAGTAAAAAACAAAAACTAATTTGTATCTTTACAAACCTTACAAAATATTGTTTTCCAGTAAAATTCACAAATATACCTTTCTCCAGGCATTATTAGTCATTTTGCATTTGTGTTTTAGGAGTTATGTTCAATTAACTGTCATATTGTGTGTGGCAGTTATACTGTCACTATGAGTAAAACCTATTTTTTGTTTTTGTAAACCTTACCAAAATACCTGATTCTGATAAAACTCACATATATTCAATATTACAGGCATTTTTAGACGGATTGCATATTTGGTTTTGGAGTTGTGTTTATATAACTTTCATATATAGTATGACAGCTATACTGTTAAATTGTGTAAAAAAAAAAACTAACTCGTGTCTTTACCAAAATACCTGATTCTGGTAAAACTCATATAGATTTAATATTACAGGCAGTTTAAGACGGATTGCAAGTTTGGTTTAGGAGTTAGTTTTTGGAATTATGTTTATATTAATTTTATATTTAGTTTGACAGTTATACCATCATATTCATTAAAAAAAAATAACTTTTGTCTTTACAAATATTACAAAATAGTTTTTTCTAGTAAAATTCACAAAGATACATTTCTCCAGGCAATATTAGTTATTTAGCATGTTTGGTTTAGGAGTTGTGTTTAAATAACTGTTATTTTGAATATGGCAGTTATACTGTCATTATGAGTAAAACCCAAGTTTTGTATTTGTAAACCTTACCAAAATACCAGATTCTGGTAAAACTCACATAGATTCAATATTACAGGAAGTTGAAGACAGATTGCAAGTTTGGTTTTGGAGTTATGTTTATTTAACTTTCATATTTAGTATGACAGTTATACTGTCATATTAAGTAAAAAAAACTAACTTGTTTCTTTACAAACCTTATAAAAAAAAAAAATTTTCCAGAAAAACTCACAAAGATAAATTTTTCCAGGCATTATTAGCCATTTTGTAATTGTGGTTTAGGAGTTACAGTATGTTTAAATAACTGTCAGATTGAATGTGACAGTATACTGTCATAGTGAGTAAAACCTATTTTTTTGTATTTATAAACCTTACCAAAATTGCCTAATTCTGGTAAAAATCACATAGATACAATATTGCAGGCATTTTTAGACATAATGCATGTTTGGTTTTGGAGTTATGTTTATAAAACTTTTATATTTAGTATGACAGTTATACCATCCTATTGAGTAAAAAAAAAATAACTTGTGTCTTTATAAACCTTACCAAAAAAAATGTTCCTAGTAAAACTCACAAAGATACATTTCTCCAGGCATAATTAGCCATTTATCATGTTTGGTTTAGGAGTTATGTTTAAATAACTGTCATATTGAGTGTGGCAGTTATACTGTCATTATGAGTAAAACCTATTTTTTGTATTTGTAAACTTTACCAAAATACCTGATTCTGGTAAAACCCACATCGATACAATATTACAGGAATTTTTAGACATAAAGCATGTTTGGTTTTGGAGTTATGTTTATTTAACTTTCATATATAGTATGACAGCTATACTGTTAAATTGTGTAAAAAAAACAACTAACTCGTGTCTTTACCAAAATACCTGATTCTGGTAAAACTCATATAGATTTAATATTACAGGCAGTTTAAGACAGATTGCAAGTTTGGTTTAGGAGTTAGTTTTTGGAATTATGTTTATTCTAATTTTATATTTAGTTTGACAGTTATACCATCATATTCAGTAAAAAAAAATAACTTTTGTCTTTACAAACATTACAAAATAGTTTTTTCTAGTAAAATTCACAAAGATACATTTCTCCAGGCAATATTAGTTATTTAGCATGTTTGGTTTAGGAGTTGTGTTTAAATAACTGTTATTTTGAATATGGCAGTTATACTGTCATTATGAGTAAAACCCAAGTTTTGTATTTGTAAACCTTACCAAAATACCAGATTCTGGTAAAACTCACATAGATTCAATATTACAGGAAGTTGAAGACAGATTGCAAGTTTGGTTTTGGAGTTATGTTTATTTAACTTTCATATTTAGTATGACAGTTATACTGTCATATTAAGTAAAAAAAACTAACTTGTTTCTTTACAAACCTTATAAAAAAAAAAAAAAATTCCAGAAAAACTCACAAAGATAAATTTTTCCAGGCATTATTAGCCATTTTGTAATTGTGGTTTAGGAGTTACAGTATGTTTAAATAACTGTCAGATTGAATGTGACAGTATACTGTCATAGTGAGTAAAACCTATTTTTTGTATTTATAAACCTTACCAAAATTGCCTAATTCTGGTAAAAATCACATAGATACAATATTGCAGGCATTTTTGGACATAATGCATGTTTGGTTTTGGAATTATGTTTATAAAACTTTTATATTTAATATGACAGTTATACCATCCTATTGAGTAAAAAAAAAATAACTTGTGTCTTTATAAACCTTACCAAAAAAAATGTTCCCAGTAAAACTCACAAAGATACATTTCTCCAGGCATAATTAGCCATTTATCATGTTTGGTTTAGGAGTTATGTTTAAATAACTGTCATATTGAGTGTGGCAGTTATACTGTCATTATGAGTAAAACCTATTTTTTGTATTTGTAAACTTTACCAAAATACCTGATTCTGGTAAAACCCACATCGATACAATATTACAGGAATTTTTAGACATAAAGCATGTTTGGTTTTGGAGTTATGTTTATATAACTTTCATATATAGTATGACAGCTATACTGTTAAATTGTGTAAAAAAAACAACTAACTCGTGTCTTTACCAAAATACCTGATTCTGGTAAAAATCATATAGATTTAATATTACAGGCAGTTTAAGACGGATTGCAAGTTTGGTTTAGGAGTTAGTTTTTGGAATTCTGTTTATTCTAATTTTATATTTAGTTTGACAGTTATACCATCATATTCAGTAAAAAAAAAAAAACTTTTGTCTTTACAAACATTACAAAATAGTTTTTTCTAGTAAAATTCACAAAGATACATTTCTCCAGGCAATATTAGTTATTTAGCATGTTTGGTTTAGGAGTTGTGTTTAAATAACTGTTATTTTGAATATGGCAGTTATACTGTCATTATGAGTAAAACCCAAGTTTTGTATTTGTAAACCTTACCAAAATACCAGATTCTAGTAAAACTCACATAGATTCAATATTACAGGAAGTTGAAGACAGATTGCAAGTTTGGTTTTGGAGTTATGTTTATTTAACTTTCATATTTAGTATGACAGTTATACTGTCATATTAAGTAAAAAAAACTAACTTGTTTCTTTACAAACCTTATAAAAAAAAAAAAATTCCAGAAAAACTCACAAAGATAAATTTTTCCAGGCATTATTAGCCATTTTGTAATTGTGGTTTAGGAGTTACAGTATGTTTAAATAACTGTCAGATTGAATGTGACAGTATACTGTCATAGTGAGTAAAACCTATTTTTTTGTATTTATAAACCCTACCAAAATTGCCTAATTCTGGTAAAAATCACATAGATACAATATTGCAGGCATTTTTAGACATAATGCATGTTTGGTTTTGGAATTATGTTTATAAAACTTTTATATTTAGTATGACAGTTATACCATCCTATTGAGTAAAAAAAAAATAACTTGTGTCTTTATAAACCTTACCAAAAAAAATGTTCCCAGTAAAACTCACAAAGATACATTTCTCCAGGCATAATTAGCCATTTATCATGTTTGGTTTAGGAGTTATGTTTAAATAACTGTCATATTGAGTGTGGCAGTTATACTGTCATTATGAGTAAAACCTATTTTTTGTATTTGTAAACTTTACCAAAATACCTGATTCTGGTAAAACCCACATCGATACAATATTACAGGAATTTTTAGACATAAAGCATGTTTGGTTTTGGAGTTATGTTTATATAACTTTCATATATAGTATGACAGCTATACTGTTAAATTGTGTAAAAAAAACAACTAACTCGTGTCTTTACCAAAATACCTGATTCTGGTAAAACTCATATAGATTTAATATTACAGGCAGTTTAAGACGGATTGCAAGTTTGGTTTAGGAGTTAGTTTTTGGAATTATGTTTATTCTAATTTTATATTTAGTTTGACAGTTATACCATCATATTCAGTAAAAAAAAATAACTTTTGTCTTTACAAACATTACAAAATAGTTTTTTCTAGTAAAATTCACAAAGATACATTTCTCCAGGCAATATTAGTTATTTAGCATGTTTGGTTTAGGAGTTGTGTTTAAACAACTGTTATTTTGAATTTGGCAGTTATACTGTCATTATGAGTAAAACCCAAGTTTTGTATTTGTAAACCTTACCAAAATACCTGATTCTGGTGAAACTCATATAGATTCAATATTACAGGCAGTTTAAGACGGATTGCAAGTTTGGTTTAGGAGTTTGGTTTTGGAATGATGTTTATATTATTTTTATATTTAGTTTGACAGTTAAACCATCATATTGAGTAAAAAAAAAAAAAAAACTTTTGTCTTTACAAACCTTACAAAATATTTTTTTCTAGTAAAACTCACAAAGATACAATTCTCCAGGCATTATTAGCCATTTTGCATGTGTAGTTTAGGAGTTATGTTAACATAACCGTCATATTGAGGGCGGCAGTTATACTGTCATTATGAGTAAAACCTAATTTTTGTATTTATAAACCTTACCAAAATTCTTTATTCTGGTAAAGCTCACATAGATACAATATTACAGGCATTTTTAGACATAATCCATGTTTGGTTTTGGAGTTATGTTTACATACATTTTTCCAGGCATTATTAGCTATTTATCATGTTTGTTTTAGGAGTTATGTTTAAATAACTGTTATTTTGAATATGGCAGTTATACTGTCATTATGAGTAAAATCCAAATTTTGTATTTGTAAACCTTACCAAAATACCAGATTCTGGTAAAACTCACATAGATTCAATATTACAGGAAGTTGAAGACAGATTGCAAGTTTGGTTTTGGAGTTATGTTCATTTAACTTTCATATTTAGTATGACAGTTATACTGTCATATTAAGTAAAAAAAACTAACTTGTTTCTTTACAAACCTTATAAAAAAAAAAAAATTTTCAGAAAAACTCACAAAGATAAATTTTTCCAGGCATTATTAGCCATTTTGTAATTGTGGTTTAGGAGTTACAGTATGTTTAAATAACTGTCAGATTGAATGTGACAGTATACTGTCATAGTGAGTAAAACCTATTTTTTGTATTTATAAACCTTACCAAAATTGCCTAATTCTGGTAAAAATCACATAGATACAATATTGCAGGCATTTTTAGACATAATGCATGTTTGGTTTTGGAGTTATGTTTATAAAACTTTTATATTTAGTATGACAGTTGACATCCTATTGAGTAAAAAAAAAAAAAACTTGTGTCTTTATAAACCTTACAAAAAAAAATGTTCCCAGTAAAACTCACAAAGATACATTTCTCCAGGCATAATTAGCCATTTATCATGTTTGGTTTAGGAGTTATGTTTAAATAACTGTCATATTGAGCGTGGCAGTTATACTGTCATTATGAGTAAAACCTATTTTTTGTATCTGTAAACTTTACCAAAATACCTGATTCTGGTAAAACCCACATCGATACAATATTACAGGAATTTTTAGACATAAAGCATGTTTGGTTTTGGAGTTATGTTTATATAACTTTCATATTTAGTATGAAAGTTTTACCATAATATTGAGTAAAAAACAAAAACTAATTTGTATCTTTACAAACCTTACAAAATATTGTTTTCCAGTAAAATTTACAAATATACCTTTCTCCAGGCATTATTAGTCATTTTGTATTTGTGTTTTAGGAGTTATGTTCAATTAACTGTCATATTGAGTGTGGCAGTTATACTGTCACTATGAGTAAAACCTAATTTTTGTTTTTGTAAACCTTACCAAAATACCTGATTCTGATAAAACTCACATATATTCAATATTACAGGCATTTTTAGACGGATTGCATATTTGGTTTTGGAGTTGTGTTTATATAACTTTCATATATAGTATGACAGTACTGTTAAATTGTGTAAAAAAAAAAAAACTAACTCGTGTCTTTACCAAAATACCTGATTCTGGTAAAACTCATATAGATTTAATATTACAGGCAGTTTAAGACAGATTGCAAGTTTGGTTTAGGAATTAGTTTTTGGAATTATGTTTATATTAATTTTATATTTAGTTTGACAGTTATACCATCATATTCAGTAAAAAAAAATAACTTTTGTCTTTACAAACATTACAAAATAGTTTTTTCTAGTAAAATTCACAAAGATACATTTCTCCAGGCAATATTAGTTATTTAGCATGTTTGGTTTAGGAGTTGTGTTTAAATAACTGTTATTTTGAATATGGCAGTTATACTGTCATTATAAGTAAAACCCAATTTTTGTATTTGTAAACCTTACCTAAATACCTGATTCTGGTAAAACTCACATAGATTCAATATTACAGGCATTTTTGGACGTATTGCAAGTTTGGTTTTGGAGTTATGTTTATTTAACTTTCATATTTAGTATGACAGTTATACTGTCATATTAAGTAAAAAAAACTAACTTGTGTCTTTACAAACTTTATAAAATATTTTTTTTTCCAGGAAAACTCACAAAGATACATTTCTCCGGGCATTATTAGCCATTTTGTATTTGTGGTTTAGGAGTTATGTTTAAATAACTGTCAGATTGAATGTGACAGTATACTGTCATTATGAGTAAAACCTAAGTTTTGTTTTTGTAAACCTTACCAAAAATACCTGATTGTGGTAAAAATATTGCAGGCATTTTTAAACATAATGCATGTTTGGTTTTGGAGTTATGTTTATACAACTTTCATATTTAGTATGACAGTTCTACCATCATATTGAGTAGAAAAAAAAAAAATTTGTGTCTTTATAAACCTTACAATTTTTTTCTCCCCAAAACTCACAAAGATACATTTCTCCAGGCATAATTAGCCATTTATCATGTTTGGTTTTGGAGTTATCTTTAAATAACTGTCATATTGAGTGTGGCAGTTATTGTATTGTGTGTCATTATAAAAACAAAACTATTTTTTGTATTTGTATACCTTACCAAAATACCTAGTTCTGGTAAAACCCACACCGATACAATATTACAGGAATTCTTAGACATAAAGCATGTTTGGTTTTGGAGTTATGTTTATATAACTTTCATATTTAGTATGACAGTTATACCATCATATTGAGTAAAAAAAACCTAATTTGTTTCTTTACAAATCTTACAAAATATTGTTTTCCAGTAAAATTCACAAATATACATTTGTCTAGGCATTATTAGTCATTTTGCATTTGTGTTTTAGGAGTTATGTTTAATTAACTGTCATATTGAGTGTGGCAGTTATATTGTCACTATGAGTAAAACCTAATTTTTGCATTCGTAAACCTTACCAAAATACCTGAATCTTATAAAACTCACATATATTCAATATTACAGGCATTTTTAGACGGATTGCATATTTGGTTTTGGAATTATGTTTATATAACTTTCATATATAGTATGACAGCTAAACTGTTAAATTGTGTAAAAAAAAAACTAACTTGTGTCTTTACAAACCTTACAAAATATTTTTTCCAGTAAAACTCACAAAGATACATTCCTCAAGGCATTATTAGCCATTTTGTCAGTATACTGTCATTATGAGTAAAACTAATATTTTGTATTTGTAAAACTTACAAAAACAACTGATTATAGTAAAACTCATATTGATACAAAAATATAAGCATTTCTAAACACAATGCATGTTTGGTGGCAGTCAATGTGGCAGTTATACTGTCATTATGAGTAAAACCTAATTTTTGTAATTGTAAACCTTACCAAAATACCTGATTCTGGTAAACCTCACATAGATACAATATTACAGGCATTTTTAGACATAATGTATGTTTGGTTTTGGAGTTATATTTATATAACTTTCATATTTAGTATGACAGTATACCATCATATTAAATAAAAAAAACTAACTTGTGTCTTTATAAACCTTACAAAATATTGTTTTCCAGTAAAATTCACAAATATACATTTCTCTAGGCATTATTAGTCATTTTGCATTTGTGTTTTAGGAGTTATGTTTAAATAACTGTCATATTGAGTCTGGCAGTTATACTGTCACTATGAGTAAAACCAAATTTTTTGATTTGTAAACCTTACCAAAATACCTGATTCTGATAAAACTTACATATAATAAATATTACAGACATTTTTAGACGGATTGCATGTTTGGGTTTGGAGTTATGTTTATACAACTTTCATATATAGTATGACAGCTATACTGTAAAATTAAGTTTAAAAAAAACAACTAACATATGTGTTTACAAACCTTACAAAAATATTTGTTTCAGTAAAATTCACAAATATACATTCCTCCAGGCATTATTAGCCATTTTGTCAGATTGATTGTGACAGTAAACTCTCATTATGAGTAAAACTAATATTTTGTATTTGTAAACCTTACAAAAACAACTGATTCTAGTAAAACTCACATGGATACAAAATTATAAGCATTTTTAGACATAATGCATGTTTGGTTTTGGAGTTATGTTTAAATAATTGTCATATTGAATGTGGCAGTATACTGTCAATATGAGTAAAACCTAATGTTTATATTTGTCAACCTTACCAAAATACCTGATTCTGGAAAAACTCAAAAAGATACAATATTACAGGCATTTTCAGACTAAATGCATTTTGGTTTTGGAGTTATGTGTATATAACTTTCATATTTAGTATGACAATTATACCATCATATTAAATAAAATAAAAAAACGTGTGTCTTTATAATCCTTACACATTATTTTTTTCCAGTAAAACTCACAAAGACACATTTCTCCAGGCATTATTAGTCATTTATCATGTTTGGTTTAGGAGTCATTTTTAAATAACTGTCATATCAAATGTTGCAGTTATACTGTCATTATGAGTAAAACACAAGTTTTGTATTTGTAAACCTTACCAAAATACCTGATTCTGGCAAAACTCACATAAATTCAATATAACAGGCAGTTTAAGACATATTGCAAGTTTGGTTTAGAAGTTTGGTTTTGGAATTATGTTTATCTAACTTTCATCTTTAGTATGACAGTCATCATATTGAGTAAAAAAAACAAATAACTTTTTTCTTTACAAACCTTACAAAATATTTTTTTTCTAGTAAAACTCACAAAGATTCATTTCTCCAGGCATTATTAGCCATTTAGCATATTTGGTTTAGGAGTTAAGTTTAAATAACTGTTATTTTGAATATGGCAGTTATACTGTCATTATGAGTAAAACCCAATTTTTGTATTTGTAAACCATACCAAAATAACTGATTCTGGTAAAACTAACATACAGGTAAAAGCCAGTAAATTAGAATATTTTGAAAAACTTGATTTATTTCAGTAATTGCATTCAAAAGGTGTAACTTGTACATTATATTTATTCATTGCACACAGACTGATGCATTCAAATGTTTATTTCATTTAATTTTGATGATTTGAAGTGGCAACAAATGAAAATCCAAAATTCCGTGTGTCACAAAATTAGAATATTACTTAAGGCTAATACACAAAAGGGATTTTTAGAAATGTTGGCCAACTGAAAAGTATGAAAATGAAAAATATGAGCATGTACAATACTCAATACTTGGTTGGAGCTCCTTTTGCCTCAATTACTGCGTTAATGCGGCGTGGCATGGAGTCGATGAGTTTCTGGCACTGCTCAGGTGTTATGAGAGCCCAGGTTGCTCTGATAGTGGCCTTCAACTCTTCTGCGTTTTTGGGTCTGGCATTCTGCATCTTCCTTTTCACAATACCCCACATATTTTCTATGGGGCTAAGGTCAGGGGAGTTGGCGGGCCAATTTAGAACAGAAATACCATGGTCCGTAAACCAGGCACGGGTAGATTTTGTGCTGTGTGCAGGCGCCAAGTCCTGTTGGAACTTGAAATCTCCATCTCCATAGAGCAGGTCAGCAGCAGGAAGCATGAAGTGCTCTAAAACTTGCTGGTAGACGGCTGCGTTGACCCTGGATCTCAGGAAACAGAGTGGACCGACACCAGCAGATTACATGGCACCCCAAACCATCTCTGATGGTGGAAACTTTACACTAGACTTCAGGCAACGTGGATCCTGTGCCTCTCCTGTCTTCCTCCAGACTCTGGGACCTCGATTTCCAAAGGAAATGCAAAATTTGCATGGTCGGGTGATGGTTTGGGGTGCCATGTCATCTGCTGGTGTCGGTCCACTCTGTTTCCTGAGATCCAATTTGACTGTTATTTCAACATAACTCCCTAACCACACATGCAAAATAGGTTAATAAAGCCTAAAACAATGCCTCTTTTTGAGTTTTACTCGAAACATATGCTATTTTAAGGCTTGCAAACACAAAAAGTAGTTTTTTAATCATTATGACAGTAATGTTCTTAAAATCCTGAGATAATGCGAAAAAAGCAATAAAAATGTTTTTCAACATAATTCCTACACCAAACATGCAACATGTCTAATAATGCGTGAAGACATGGATCTTTGTTGGTTTTACTAGAAAAATTATCTTTTGTAAGTTTTGCAAAGAGGCAAGTTAGTTTTTTAATTCAATATGACAGTATAACTGTCATACCAAATATGAAATATATATAAACATAACTCCAAAATTGAACATGCATTATGTCTAAAAATGCCTAAAATATTGTATCTATGTGATTTAGACCAGAATAAGGTAATTTGGTAAGGTTTACAAATACAAAAGTAGTTTTTTTTCATAATGACAGATACTGCTACATTCAATTTGACTGTTATTTAAACATAACTTCATAACCACACATGCAAAATAGGCTAATAAAGCCTAAAACAATGTATCCTTGTGAGTTTTAGTCAAAACATATGCTATTTAAAGGCTTGCAAACACAAAAAGTAGTTTTTTACTCATTATGACAGTAATGTTCTTAAAATCCTGAGATAATGCGAAATAAGCATTAAAAATGTTTTTCATCACAAATCCTACACCAAACATGCAACATGTCTAATAACGCCTGGATACATGTATCCTTGTTAGTTTCACTAGAAAACATATCTTTTGTAACTTTTGCAATGCCGCAAGTTAGTTTTTTTAAATTCAATATGACAGTATAACTGTCATACCAAATGTAAAAGTTATATAAACATAACTCCAAAACTGAACATGCATTATGTCTAAAAATGCCTAAAATATTGTATCTATGTGATTTAGACCAGAATAAGGTAATTTGGTAAGGTTTACAAATACAAAAGTTGTTTTTTTTCATAATGACAGATACTGCTACATTCAATTTGACTGTTATTTAAACATAACTTCATAACCACACATGCAAAATAGGCTAATAAAGCCTAAAACAATGCATCCTTGTGAGTTTTAGTCCAAACATATGCTTTAAGGCTTGCAAACACAAAAAGTAGTTTTTTAATCATTATGACAGTAATGTTCTTAAAATCCTGAGATAATGCGAAAAAAGCAATAAAAATGTTTTTCAACATAATTCCTACACCAAACATGCAACATGTCTAATAATGCGTGAAGACATGGATCTTTGTTGGTTTTACTAGAAAAATTATCTTTTGTAAGTTTTGCAAAGAGGCAAGTTAGTTTTTTAATTCAATATGACAGTATAACTGTCATACCAAATATGAAATATATATAAACATAACTCCAAAATTGAACATGCATTATGTCTAAAAATGCCTAAAATATTGTATCTATGTGATTTAGACCAGAATAAGGTAATTTGGTAAGGTTTACAAATACAAAAGTAGTTTTTTTTCATAATGACAGATACTGCTACATTCAATTTGACTGTTATTTAAACATAACTTCATAACCACACATGCAAAATAGGCTAATAAAGCCTAAAACAATGTATCCTTGTGAGTTTTAGTCAAAACATATGCTATTTAAAGGCTTGCAAACACAAAAAGTAGTTTTTTACTCATTATGACAGTAATGTTCTTAAAATCCTGAGATAATGCGAAATAAGCATTAAAAATGTTTTTCATCACAAATCCTACACCAAACATGCAACATGTCTAATAACGCCTGGATACATGTATCCTTGTTAGTTTCACTAGAAAACATATCTTTTGTAACTTTTGCAATGCCGCAAGTTAGTTTTTTTAAATTCAATATGACAGTATAACTGTCATACCAAATGTAAAAGTTATATAAACATAACTCCAAAACTGAACATGCATTATGTCTAAAAATGCCTAAAATATTGTATCTATGTGATTTAGACCAGAATAAGGTAATTTGGTAAGGTTTACAAATACAAAAGTTGTTTTTTTTCATAATGACAGATACTGCTACATTCAATTTGACTGTTATTTAAACATAACTTCATAACCACACATGCAAAATAGGCTAATAAAGCCTAAAACAATGCATCCTTGTGAGTTTTAGTCCAAACATATGCTTTAAGGCTTGCAAACACAAAAAGTAGTTTTTTAATCATTATGACAGTAATGTTCTTAAAATCCTGAGATAATGCGAAATAAGCAATAAAAATGTTTTTCAACATAATTCCTACACCAAACATGCAACATGTCTAATAATGCGTGAAGACATGGATCTTTGTTGGTTTTACTAGAAAAATTATCTTTTGTAAGTTTTGCAAAGAGGCAAGTTAGTTTTTTAATTCAATATGACAGTATAACTGTCATACCAAATATGAAATATATATAAACATAACTCCAAAATTGAACATGCATTATGTCTAAAAATGCCTAAAATATTGTATCTATGTGATTTAGACCAGAATAAGGTAATTTGGTAAGGTTTACAAATACAAAAGTTGTTTTTTTTCATAATGACAGATACTGCTACATTCAATTTGACTGTTATTTAAACATAACTTCATAACCACACATGCAAAATAGGCTAATAAAGCCTAAAACAATGCATCCTTGTGAGTTTTAGTCCAAACATATGCTTTAAGGCTTGCAAACACAAAAAGTAGTTTTTTAATCATTATGACAGTAATGTTCTTAAAATCCTGAGATAATGCGAAATAAGCAATAAAAATGTTTTTCAACATAATTCCTACACCAAACATGCAACATGTCTAATAATGCTTGAATATATGCGTCTTTGTTAGTTTTACTAGAAACAATTTCTTTGTAAGTTTTGCAAAGAGGCAAGTTAGTTTTTTTAATTCAATATGACAGTATAACTGTCAAACCAAATATGAAAGTTATATAAACATAACTCCAAAACTGAACATGCATTATGTCTAAAAATAACTAACATATTCTATCTATGTGAGTTTTACAAGAATCAGTTCATTTGGTAAAGTGTACAATTACAAACATTAGGGGTTTACTCGTAATGACAGTTAACTGTTAAGTTCAATTTGACTGTTATTTCAACATAACTCCCTAACCACACATGCAAAATAGGTTAATAAAGCCTAAAACAATGCCTCTTTTTGAGTTTTACTCGAAACATATGCTATTTTAAGGCTTGCAAACACAAAAAGTAGTTTTTTAATCATTATGACAGTAATGTTCTTAAAATCCTGAGATAATGCGAAAAAAGCAATAAAAATGTTTTTCAACATAATTCCTACACCAAACATGCAACATGTCTAATAATGCGTGAAGACATGGATCTTTGTTGGTTTTACTAGAAAAATTATCTTTTGTAAGTTTTGCAAAGAGGCAAGTTAGTTTTTTAATTCAATATGACAGTATAACTGTCATACCAAATATGAAATATATATAAACATAACTCCAAAATTGAACATGCATTATGTCTAAAAATGCCTAAAATATTGTATCTATGTGATTTAGACCAGAATAAGGTAATTTGGTAAGGTTTACAAATACAAAAGTAGTTTTTTTTCATAATGACAGATACTGCTACATTCAATTTGACTGTTATTTAAACATAACTTCATAACCACACATGCAAAATAGGCTAATAAAGCCTAAAACAATGTATCCTTGTGAGTTTTAGTCAAAACATATGCTATTTAAAGGCTTGCAAACACAAAAAGTAGTTTTTTACTCATTATGACAGTAATGTTCTTAAAATCCTGAGATAATGCGAAATAAGCATTAAAAATGTTTTTCATCACAAATCCTACACCAAACATGCAACATGTCTAATAACGCCTGGATACATGTATCCTTGTTAGTTTCACTAGAAAACATATCTTTTGTAACTTTTGCAATGCCGCAAGTTAGTTTTTTTAAATTCAATATGACAGTATAACTGTCATACCAAATGTAAAAGTTATATAAACATAACTCCAAAACTGAACTTGCATTATGTCTAAAAATGCCTGTAATATTGTATCTATGTGAGTTACACAAGAATCAGGTAATTTGGTAAGGTTTACAAATACAAAAATTGTTTTTTTTCATAATGACTAACTACTACATTCAAACTAAACTGTTATTTAAACATAACTTCATAATCACACATGTAAATAGGTTAATGAAGCCTAAAACAATGCATCTTTTTGAGTTTTACTCGAAACATATGCTATTTTAAGGCTTGCAAACACAAAAAGTAGTTTTTTAATCATTATGACAGTAATGTTCTTAAAATCCTGAGATAATGCGAAATAAGCAATCAAAATGTTTTTTAACATAATTCCTACACCAAACATGTTACATGTCTAATAATGCGTGAAGATATGTATCTTTGTTAGTTTTACTAGAAAAATTATCTTTTGTAAGTTTTGCAAAGAGGCAAGTTAGTTTTATTTAATTCAATATGACAGTATAACTGTCATACCAAATATGAAATATATATAATCATAACTCCAAAATTGAACATGCATTTTGTCTAAAAACGCCTAAAATATTGTATCAATGTGAGTTACACCAGAATCAGGTAATTTGGTAAGGTTTACAAATACAAAAGTTGTTTTTTTTCATAATGACAGTTAACTGCTACATTCAATTTGACTGTTATTTAAACATAATTCCCTAACCACACATGCAAAATAGGTTACTAAAGCCTAAAACAATGCATCTTTTTGAGTTTTACTCGAAACATATGCTATTTTAAGGCTTGCAAACACAAAAAGTAGTTTTTCAATCATTATGACAGTAATGTTCTTAAAATCCTGAGATAATGCGAAATAAGCAATAAAAATGTTTTTCAACATAATTCCTACACCAAACATGCAACATGTCTAATAATGCGTGAAGTCATGGATCTTTGTTGGTTTTACTAGAAAAATTATCTTTTGTAAGTTTTGCAAAGAGGCAAGTTAGTTTTTTAATTCAATATGACAGTATAACTGTCATACCAAATATGAAAGTTATATAAACATAACTCCAAAATTGAACATGCATTATGTCTAAAAATGCCTAAAATATTGTATCTATGTGATTTAGACCAGAATAAGGTAATTTGGTAAGGTTTAGAAATACAAAAGTTGTTTTTTTTCATAATGACAGATACTGCTACATTCAATTTGACTGTTATTTAAACATAACTTCATAACCACACATGCAAAATAGGCTAATAAAGCCTAAAACAATGCATCCTTGTGAGTTTTAGTCCAAACATATGCTTTAAGGCTTGCAAACACAAAAAGTAGTTTTTTAATCATTATGACAGTAATGTTCTTAAAATCCTGAGATAATGCGAAATAAGCAATAAAAATGTTTTTCAACATAATTCCTACACCAAACATGCAACATGTCTAATAATGCTTGAATATATGCGTCTTTGTTAGTTTTACTAGAAACAATTTCTTTGTAAGTTTTGCAAAGAGGCAAGTTAGTTTTTTTAATTCAATATGACCGTATAACTGTCAAACCAAATATGAAAGTTATATAAACATAACTCCAAAACTGAACATGCATTATGTCTAAAAATAACTATTATATTCTATCTATGTGAGTGTTACAAGAATCAGTTCATTTGACAAGGTGTACAATTACAAACATTAGGGGTTTACTCGTAATGACAGTTAACTGTTAAGTTCAATTTGACTGTTATTTAAACATAACTCCCTAACCACACATGCAAAATAGGTTAATAAAGCCTAAAACAATGCATCTTTTTGAGTTTTACTCGAAACATATGCTATTTTAAGGCTTGCAAACACAAAAAGTAGTTTTTTAATCATTATGACAGTAATGTTCTTAAAATCCTGAGATAATACGAAATAAGCAATAAAAATGTTTTTCAACATAATTCCTACACCAAACATGCAACATGTCTAATAATGCGTGAAGATATGTATCATTGTTAGTTTTACTAGAATAATTATCTTTTGTAAGTTTTGCAAAGGAGCAAGTTAGTTTTTTTAATTCAATATGACAGTATAACTGTCATACCAAATATGAAATATATATAATCATAACTCCAAAATTGAACATGCATTTTGTCTAAAAACGCCTAAAATATTGTATCTATGTGAGTTACACCAGAATCAGGTAATTTGGTAAAGTTTACAAAAACAAAAGTTGTTTTTTTTCATAATGACAGTTAACTGCTACATTCAATTTGACTGTTATTTAAACAAAACTTCCTAATCACACATGCAAATAGGTTAATAAAGCCTAAAACAATACATCCTTGTGAGTTTTACTCGAAACATTCGCTATTTTAAGGTTTGCAAACACAAAAAGTAGTTTTTTTACTCATTATGACAGTAATGTTCTTAAAATCCTGAGATAATGCGAAATAAGCAATAAAAATGTTTTTCAACATAATTCCTAGACCAAACATGCAACATGTCTAATAATGCTTGAAGATATGCATCTTTGTTAGTTTTACTAGAAAAATTATCTTTTGTAAGTTTTGCAAAGAGGCAAGTTAGTTTTTTTAATTCAATATGACAGTATAACTGTCATACCAAATATGAAAGTTATATAAACATAACTCCAAAACTGAACATGCATTATGTCTAAAAATAACTAACATATTCTATCTATGTGAGTTTTACAAGAATCAGTTCATTTGGTAAAGTGTACAATTACAAACATTAGGGGTTTACTCGTAATGACAGTTAACTGTTAAGTTCAATTTGACTGTTATTTCAACATAACTCCCTAACCACACATGCAAAATAGGTTAATAAAGCCTAAAACAATGCCTCTTTTTGAGTTTTACTCGAAACATATGCTATTTTAAGGCTTGCAAACACAAAAAGTAGTTTTTTAATCATTATGACAGTAATGTTCTTAAAATCCTGAGATAATGCGAAAAAAGCAATAAAAATGTTTTTCAACATAATTCCTACACCAAACATGCAACATGTCTAATAATGCGTGAAGACATGGATCTTTGTTGGTTTTACTAGAAAAATTATCTTTTGTAAGTTTTGCAAAGAGGCAAGTTAGTTTTTTAATTCAATATGACAGTATAACTGTCATACCAAATATGAAATATATATAAACATAACTCCAAAATTGAACATGCATTATGTCTAAAAATGCCTAAAATATTGTATCTATGTGATTTAGACCAGAATAAGGTAATTTGGTAAGGTTTACAAATACAAAAGTAGTTTTTTTTCATAATGACAGATACTGCTACATTCAATTTGACTGTTATTTAAACATAACTTCATAACCACACATGCAAAATAGGCTAATAAAGCCTAAAACAATGTATCCTTGTGAGTTTTAGTCAAAACATATGCTATTTAAAGGCTTGCAAACACAAAAAGTAGTTTTTTACTCATTATGACAGTAATGTTCTTAAAATCCTGAGATAATGCGAAATAAGCATTAAAAATGTTTTTCATCACAAATCCTACACCAAACATGCAACATGTCTAATAACGCCTGGATACATGTATCCTTGTTAGTTTCACTAGAAAACATATCTTTTGTAACTTTTGCAATGCCGCAAGTTAGTTTTTTTAAATTCAATATGACAGTATAACTGTCATACCAAATGTAAAAGTTATATAAACATAACTCCAAAACTGAACTTGCATTATGTCTAAAAATGCCTGTAATATTGTATCTATGTGAGTTACACAAGAATCAGGTAATTTGGTAAGGTTTACAAATACAAAAATTGTTTTTTTTCATAATGACTAACTACTACATTCAAACTAAACTGTTATTTAAACATAACTTCATAATCACACATGTAAATAGGTTAATGAAGCCTAAAACAATGCATCTTTTTGAGTTTTACTCGAAACATATGCTATTTTAAGGCTTGCAAACACAAAAAGTAATTTTTTAATCATTATGACAGTAATGTTCTTAAAATACTGAGATAATGCAAAATAAGCAATCAAAATGTTTTTTAACATAATTCCTACACCAAACATGTTACATGTCTAATAATGCGTGAAGATATGTATCTTTGTTAGTTTTACTAGAAAAATTATCTTTTGTAAGTTTTGCAAAGAGGCAAGTTAGTTTTATTTAATTCAATATGACAGTATAACTGTCATACCAAATATGAAATATATATAATCAAAACTCCAAAATTGAACATGCATTTTGTCTAAAAACGCCTAAAATATTGTATCTATGTGAGTTACACCAGAATCAGGTAATTTGGTAAGGTTTACAAATACAAAAGTTGTTTTTTTTCATAATGACAGTTAACTGCTACATTCAATTTGACTGTTATTTAAACATAATTCCCTAACCACACATGCAAAATAGGTTACTAAAGCCTAAAACAATGCATCTTTTTGAGTTTTACTCGAAACATATGCTATTTTAAGGCTTGCAAACACAAAAAGTAGTTTTTTAATCATTATGACAGTAATGTTCTTAAAATCCTGAGATAATGCGAAATAAGCAATAAAAATGTTTTTCAATATAATTCCTACACCAAACATGCAACATGTCTAATAATGCGTGAAGACATGGATCTTTGTTGGTTTTACTAGAAAAATTATCTTTTGTAAGTTTTGCAAAGAGGCAAGTTAGTTTTTTAATTCAATATGACAGTATAACTGTCATACCAAATATGAAATATATATAAACATAACTCCAAAATTGAACTTGCATTATGTCTAAAAATGCCTAAAATATTGTATCTATGTGATTTAGACCAGAATAAGGTAATTTGGTAAGGTTTAGAAATACAAAAGTTGTTTTTTTTCATAATGACAGATACTGCTACATTCAATTTGACTGTTATTTAAACATAACTTCATAACCACACATGCAAAATAGACTAATAAAGCCTAAAACAATGCATCCTTGTGAGTTTTAGTCCAAACATATGCTTTAAGGCTTGCAAACACAAAAAGTAGTTTTTTAATCATTATGACAGTAATGTTCTTAAAATCCTGAGATAATGCGAAATAAGCAATAAAAATGTTTTTCAACATAATTCCTACACCAAACATGCAACATGTCTAATAATGCGTAAAGACATGGATCTTTGTTGGTTTTACTAGAAAAAATTTCTTTTGTAAGTTTTGCAAAGAGGCAAGTTAGTTTTTTAATTCAATATGACAGTATAACTGTCATACCAAATATGAAATATATATAAACATAACTCCAAAATTGAACATGCATTATGTCTAAAAATGCCTAAAATATTGTATCTATGTGATTTAGACCAGAATAAGGTAATTTGGTAAGGTTTAGAAATACAAAAGTTGTTTTTTTTCATAATGACAGATACTGCTACATTCAATTTGACTGTTATTTAAACATAACTTCATAACCACACATGCAAAATAGGCTAATAAAGCCTAAAACAATGCATCCTTGTGAGTTTTAGTCCAAACATATGCTTTAAGGCTTGCAAACACAAAAAGTAGTTTTTTATTCATTATGACAGTAATGTTCTTAAAATCCTGAGATAATGCGAAATAAGCAATAAAAATGTTTTTCAACATAATTCCTACACCAAAGATGCAACATGTCTAATAATGCTTGAAGATATGCATCTTTGTTAGTTTTACTAGAAAAATTATGTTTTGTAAGTTTTGCAAAGAGGCAAGTTAGTTTTTTTAATTCAATATGACAGTATAACTGTCATACCAAATATGAAAGTTATATAAACATAACTCCAAAACTGAACATGCATTATGTCTAAAAATAACCAACATATTCTATCTATGTGAGTTTTACAAGAATCAGTTCATTTGGTAAGGTGTACAATTACAAACATTAGGGGTTTATTCGTAATGACAGTTAACTGTTAAGTTAAATTTGACTGTTATTTAAACATAACTCCCTAACCACACATGCAAAATAGGTTAATAAAGCCTAAAACAATGCATCTTTTTGAGTTTTACTCGAAACATATGCTATTTTAAGGCTTGCAAACACAAAAAGTAGTTTTTTAATCATTATGACAGTAATGTTCTTAAAATCCTGAGATAATGCGAAATAAGCAATAAAAATGTTTTTCAACATAATTCCTACACCAAACATGCAACATGTCTTATAATGCGTGAAGACATGGATCTTTGTTGGTTTTAATAGAAAAATTATCTTTTGTAAGTTTTGCAAAGAGGCAAGTTAGTTTTTTAATTCAATATGACAGTATAACTGTCATACCAAATATGAAATATATATAAACATAACTCCAAAATTGAACATGCATTATGTCTAAAAATGCCTAAAATATTGTATCTATGTGATGTTGACCAGAATAAGGTAATTTGGTAAGGTTTACAAATACAAAAGTTGTTTTTTTTCATAATGACAGATACTGCTACATTCAATTTGACTGTTATTTAAACATAACTTCATAACCACACATGCAAAATAGGCTAATAAAGCCTAAAACAATGCATCCTTGTGAGTTTTAGT
Source organism: Nerophis lumbriciformis (assembly GCF_033978685.3). Classification (NCBI taxonomy): domain Eukaryota; kingdom Metazoa; phylum Chordata; class Actinopteri; order Syngnathiformes; family Syngnathidae; genus Nerophis; species Nerophis lumbriciformis. Next base: position 32,043,141 of record NC_084561.2, read on the forward strand.
CAAAACATATTCTATTTTAAGGCTTGCAAACACAAAAAGTAGTTTTTTACTCATTATGACAGTAATGTTCTTAAAATCCTGAGATAATGCGAAATAAGCATTAAAAATGTTTTTCATCACAAATCCTACACCAAACATGCAACATGTCTAATAACGCCTGGATACATGTATCCTTGTTAGTTTCACTAGAAAACATATCTTTTGTAACTTTTGCAATGACGCAAGTTAGTTTTTTTAATTCAATATGACAGCATAACTGTCATACCAAATGTAAAAGTTATATATAAACATAACTCCAAAACTGAACTTGCATTATGTCTAAAAATGCCTGAAATATTGTATCTATGTGAGTTACACAAGAATCAGGTAATTTGGTAAAGTTTACAAATACAAAAATTGTTTTTTTTCATAATGACTAACTACTACATTCAACTAAACTGTTATTTAAACATAACTTCATAATCACACATGCAAATAGGCTAATAAAGCCTAAAACAATGCATCCTTTTGAGTTTTACTCGAAACATATGCTATTTTAAGGCTTGAAAACACAAAAAGTAGTTTTTTAATCATTATGACAGTAATGTTCTTAAAATCCTGAGATAATGCGAAATAAGCAATAAAAATGTTTTTTAACATAATTCCTACACCAAACATGTTACATGTCTAATAATGCGTGAAGATATGTATCTTTGTTAGTTTTACTAGAAAAATTATCTTTTGTAAGTTTTGCAAAGGAGCAAGTTAGTTTTTTTAATTCAATATGACAGTATAACTGTCATACCAAATATGAAATATATATAATCATAACTCCAAAATTGAACATGCATTTTGTCTAAAAACGCCTAAAATATTGTATCTATGTGAGTTACACCAGAATCAGGTAATTTGGTAAGGTTTACAAATACAAAAGTTGTTTTTTTTCATAATGACAGTTAACTGCTTCATTCAATTTGACTGTTATTTAAACATAACTCCCTAACCACACATGCAAAATAGGTTAATAAAGCCTAAAACAATGCATCTTTTTGAGTTTTACTCGAAACATATGCTATTTTAAGGCTTGCAAACACAAAAAGTAGTTTTTTAATCATTATGACAGTAATGTTCTTAAAATCCTGAGATAATGCGAAATAAGCAATAAAAATGTTTTTCAACATAATTCCTACACCAAACATGCAACATGTCTAATAATGCGTGAAGACATGGATCTTTGTTGGTTTTACTAGAAAAATTATCTTTTGTAAGTTTTGCAAAGAGGCAAGTTAGTTTTTTAATTCAATATGACAGTATAACTGTCATACCAAATATGAAATATATATAAACATAACTCCAAAATTGAACATGCATTATGTCTAAAAATGCCTAAAATATTGTATCTATGTGATGTAGACCAGAATAAGGTAATTTGGTAAGGTTTACAAATACAAAAGTTGTTTTTTTTCATAATGACAGATACTGCTACATTCAATTTGACTGTTATTTAAACATAACTTCATAACCACACATGCAAAATAGGCTAATAAAGCCTAAAACAATGCATCCTTGTGAGTTTTAGTCAAAACATATGCTATTTTAAAGCTTGTAAACACAAAAAGTAGTTTTTTACTCATTATGACAGTAATGTTCTTAAAATCCTGAGATAATGCGAAATAAGCATTAAAAATGTTTTTCATCACAAATCCTACACCAAACATGCAACATGTCTAATAACGCCTGGATACATGAATCCTTGTTAGTTTCACTAGAAAACATATCTTTTGTAACTTTTGCAATGACGCAAGTTAGTTTTTTTAAATTCAATATGACAGCATAACTGTCATACTAAATGTAAAAGTTATATAAACATAACTCCAAAACTGAACTTGCATTATGTCTAAAAATGCCTGTAATATTGTATCTATGTGAGTTACACAAGAATCAGGTAAAGTTTACAAATACAAAAATTGTTTTTTTTCATAATGACTAACTACTACATTCAACTAAACTGTTATTTAAACATAACTTCATAATCACACATGCAAATAGGTTAATGAAGCCTAAAACAATGCATCTTTTTGAGTTTTACTCGAAACATATGCTATTTTAAGGCTTGCAAACACAAAAAGTAGTTTTTTAATCATTATGACACGTATGTTCTTATAATCCTGAGATAATGCGAAATAAGCAATAAAAATGTTTTTTAACATAATTCCTACACCAAACATGTTACATGTCTAATAATGCGTGAAGATATGTATCTTTGTTAGTTTAACTAGAAAAATCAACTTTTGTAAGTTTTGCAAAGAGGCAAGTTAGTTTTTTTAATTCAATATGACAGTATAACTGTCATACCAAATATGAAAGTTATGTAAACATAACTCCAAAACTGAACATGCATTATGTCTAAAAATGCCTAAAATATTGTATCTATGTGAGTTACACCAGAATCAGGTAATTTTGTAAGGTTTACAAATACAAAAGTTGTTTTTTTTCATAATGACAGTTAACTGCTACATTCAATTTGACTGTTATTTAAACAAAACTTCCTAATCACACATGCAAATAGGTTAATAAAGCCTAAAACAATACATCCTTGTGAGTTTTACTCGAAACATTTGCTATTTAAAGGTTTGCAAACACAAAAAGTAGTTTTTTACTCATTATGACAGTAATTTTCTTAAAATCCTGAGATAATGCAAAATAAGCAATAAAAATGTTTTTCAACATAGTACCTACACCAAACATGCAACATGTCTAATAATGCGCGAAGATATGTATCATTGTTAGTTTTACTAGAATAATTATCTTTTGTAAGTTTTGCAAAGGAGCAAGTTAGTTTTTTTAATTCAATATGACAGTATAACTGTCATACCAAATATGAAATATATATAATCATAACTCCAAAATTGAACATGCATTTTGTCTAAAAACGCCTAAAATATTGTATCTATGTGAGTTACACCAGAATCAGGTAATTTGGTAAGGTTTACAAATACAAAAGTTGTTTTTTTTCATAATGACAGTTAACTGCTACATTCAATTTGACTGTTATTTAAACAAAACTTCCTAATCACACATGCAAATAGGTTAATAAAGCCTAAAACAATACATCCTTGTGAGTTTTACTCGAAACATTTGCTATTTTAAGGTTTGCAAACACAAAAAGTAGTTTTTTACTCATTATGACAGTAATGTTCTTAAAATCCTGAGATAATGCGAAATAAGCAATAAAAATGTTTTTCAACATAATTCCTACACCAAACATGCAACATGTCTAATAATGCTTGAAGATATGCATCTTTGTTAGTTTAACTAGAAAAATTATCTTTTGTAAGTTTTGCAAAGAGGCAAGTTAGTTTTTTTAATTCAATATGACAGTATAACTGTCATACCAAATATGAAAGTTATATAAACATAACTCCAAAACTGAACATGCATTATGTCTAAAAATAACTAACATATTCTATCTATGTGAGTTTTACAAGAATCAGTTCATTTGGTAAGGTGTACAATTACAAACATTAGGGGTTTATTCGTAATGACAGTTAACTGTTAAGTTCAATTTGACTGTTATTTAAACATAACTCCCTAACCACACATGCAAAATAGGTTAATAAAGCCTAAAACAATGCATCTTTTTGAGTTTTACTCGAAACATATGCTATTTTAAGGCTTGCAATTACAAAAAGTAGTTTTTTAATCATTATGACAGTATTGTTCTTAAAATCCTGAGATAATGCGAAATAAGCAATAAAAATGTTTTTCAACATAATTCCTATACCAAACATGCAACATGTCTAATAATGCTTGAAGACATGGATCTTTGTTGGTTTTACTAGAAAAATTATCTTTTGTAAGTTTTGCAAAGAGGCAAGTTAGTTTTTTAATTCAATATGACAGTATAACTGTCATACCAAATATGAAATATATATAAACATAACTCCAAAATTGAACATGCATTATGTCTAAAAATGCCAAAAATATTGTATCTATGTGATGTAGACCAGAATAAGGTAATTTGGTAAGGTTTACAAATACAAAAGTTTTTTTTTTTTCATAATGACAGATACTGCTACATTAAATTTGACTGTTATTTAAACATAACTTCATAACCACACATGCAAATAGGTTAATAAAGCCTAAAACATCGCATCCTTGTGAGTTTTACTCGAAACATATGCTATTTTAAGGCTTGCAAACACAAAAAGTAGTTTTTTAATCATTATGACAGTAATGTTCTTAAAATCCTGAGATAATGCGAAATAAGCAATAAAAATGTTTTTTAACATAATTCCTACACCAAACATGTTACATGTCTAATAATGCGTGAAGATATGTATCTTTGTTAGTTTTACTAGAAAAATTATCTTTTGTAAGTTTTGCAAAGAGGCAAGTTAGTTTTATTTAATTCAATATGACAGTATAACTGTCATACCAAATATGAAATATATATAATCAGAACTCCAAAATTGAACATGCATTTTGTCTAAAAACGCCTAAAATATTGTATCTATGTGAGTTACACCAGAATCAGGTAATTTGGTAAGGTTTATAAATACAAAAGTTTTTTTTTTCCATAATGACAGTTAACTGCTACATTCAATTTGACTGTTATTTAAACAAAACTTCCTAATCACACATGCAAATAGGTTAATAAAGCCTAAAACAATACATCCTTGTGAGTTTTACTCGAAACATTTGCTATTTTAAGATTTGCAAACACAAAAAGTAGTTTTTTACTCATTATGACAGTAATGTTCTTAAAATCCTGAGATAATGCGAAATAAGCAATAAAAATGTTTTTCAACATAATTCCTACACCAAACATGCAACATGTCTAATAATGCGTGAAGATATGCATCTTTGTTAGTTTTACTAGAAAAATTATCTTTTGTAAGTTTTGCAAAGAGGCAAGTTAGTTTTTTTAATTCAATATGACAGTAAAACTGTCATACCAAATATGAAAGTTATAAAAACATAACTCCAAAATTGAACATGCATTATGTGTAAAAATGCCTAGAATATTGTATCTATGTGAGTTTTACAAGAATCAGTTAATTTGGTAAGGTGTACAATTACATAAATTAGGGGTTTACTCATAATGACAGATAACTGCTACATTCAATTTGACAGTTATTTAAACATAACTTCCTAACCACACATGCAAAATAGGCTAATAAAGCCTAAAACAATACGTCCTTGTGAGTTTTAGTCAAAACATATGCTATTTAAAGGTTTGCAAACACAAAAAGTAGTTTTTTACTCATTATGATAGTAATGTTCTTAAAATCCTGAGATAATGCGAAATAAGCAATAAAAATGTTTTTCATCACAATTCCTACACCAAACATGCAACATGTCTAATAACGCCTGGATACATGTATCCTTGTTAGTTTCACAAGAAAACATATCTTTTGTAACTTTTGCAATGACGCAAGTTAGTTTTTTTAATTCAATATGACAGCATAACTGTCATACCAAATGTAAAAGTTATATAAACATAACTCCAAAACTGAACATGCATTATGTCTAAAAATGCCTGTAATATTGTATCTATGTGAGTTTTACCAGAATCAGGTAATTTGGTAAGGTTTACAAATACAAAAATTAGGGTTTACTCATAATGACAGATAACTGCTACATTCAATTTTACAGTTATTTAAACATAACTTCCTAGCCACACATGCAAAAGGCTAATACAGCCTAAAGCAGTGCTTCCTTGTGAGTTTTACTCGAAACATATGCTTTTTTAAGGCTTGCAAACACTAAAAGTAATTTTTTACTCAATATGACAGTAATGTTCTTAAAATCCTGAGATAATGCGAAATAAGCAATAAAAATGTTTTTCAACATAATTCCTACACTAAACATGCAACATATCTAATAATGCCTGAAGACATTTATCTTTGTTAGTTTTACTAGAAAAATTATCTTTTGTAAGTTTTGCAGAGAGGCAAGTTAGTTTTTTTAATTCAATATGACAGTATAACTGTCATACCAAATATGAAATATATATTACATAACTCCAAAACTGAACATGCATTATGTCTAAAAATGCCTAAAATATTGTATCTATGTGAGTTTTACAAGAATCAGTTAATCAGTTGTATTGTTAATTTTACCAGAATCAGGTATTTTTGTTAAGGTTTACAAATACAAAAATTAGGTTTTACTCATAATGACAATATAACTGCCACATTTAACAAGACAGGTATTTAAACATAATTCCTAAACCACAAATGCAAAATGGCTAATAATGCCTGGAGCAATGTATCTTTGTGAGTTTTCCTGGAAAAAAAAATTGTAAGGTTTGTAAAGACACAAGTTAGTTTTTTACTTAATATGACAGTATAACTGGTATACTAAATATAAAAGTGAAATAAACATAACTCCAAAACCAAACTTGCAATACGTCTAAAAATGCCTGTAATATTGTATCTATGTGAGTTTTACCAGAATCAGTTTTTTTGGTAAGGTTTACATATACACAAATTTGGTTTTACTCATAAATGACAGTATAACTGCCACATTTAATACGACAGTTATGTAGACATAACTCCTATACCACACATGCAAAATGATTAATAATGCCTGGAGAAATGTATATTTGTGAGTTTTACTGGAAAAAACGAATTGGTAAGGTTTATAAAGATACAGGTTAAATGTTTTACTCAATATGATGATATAACTGTCATACTAAATATGAAAGTTATTTAGGTAAGGTAAGGTTTACAAATACAAAATATTAGTTTTGCTCATAATGACAGTATACTGACAAAATGGCTAATAATGCCTTGAGGAATGTATCTTTGTGAGTTTTACTGGAAAAAATATTTTGTAAGGTTTGTAAAGACACAAGTTAGGTTTTTTTTTACACAATTTAACAGTTTATCCGTCATACTATATATAAATAAATGATAAATGGGTTGTACTTGTATAGCGCTTTTCTACCTTCAAGGTACTCAAAGCGCTTTGACACTACTTCCACATTTACCCATTCACACACATATATTCACACACTGATGGAGGGAGCTGCCATGCAAGGCGCTAACCAGCACCCATCAGGAGCAAGGGTGAACTGTCTTGCTCAGGACACAACGGACATGACGAGGTTGGTACTAGGTGGGGATTGAACCAGGGACCCTCGGGTCGCGCACGGCCATTCTTCCACTGCGCCACGCAGTGAAAGTTATATAAACATAATTCCAAAACCAAATATGCAATCTGTCTAAAAATGCCTGTAATATTGAATATATGTGAGTTTTATCAGATTCAGGTATTTTGGTAAGGTTTACGAATACAAAAATTAGGTTTTACTCATAGTGACAATATAACTGCCACACTCAATATGACAGTTAATTAAACATAACTCCTAAAACACAAATGCAAAATGACTAATAATGCCTCGAGAAATGTATATTTGTGAATTTTACTGGAAAACAATATTTTGTAAGATTTGTAAAGATACAAATTACCTTTTTTTTACTCAATATGATGGTATAACTGTCATACTAGATATGAAAGTTAAATAAACATAACTCCAAAACTAAACTTGCAATACGTCTAAAAATGCCTGTAATATTGAATCTATGTGAGTTTAACCAGAATCAGGTATTTAGGTAAGGTTTACAAATACAAAAATTGGGTTTTACTCATAATGACAGTATAACTGCCATATTCAAAATAACAGTTATTTAAACACAACTCCTAAACCAAACATGCTAAATGGCTAATAATGCCTGGAGAAATGTATCTTTGTGAATTTTACTAGAAAAAACTATTTTGTAAGGTTTGTAAGGACAAAAGTTTTTTTTTTTTACTGAATATGATGGTATAACTGTCAAACTAAATATAAAATTAATATAAACATAATTCCAAAAACAAACTCCTAAACCAAACTTGCAATCCGTCTTAAACTGCCTGTAATATTGAATCTATATGAGTTTTACCTGAATCAGGTATTTTGGTAAAGACACGAGTTAGTTTTTTTTTTTTTTACATAATTTAACAGTATAGCTGTCATACTAAATATTAAAGTTATATAAACACAACTCCAAAACCAAATATGCAATCCGTCTAAAAATGCCTGTAATATTGAATATATGTGAGTTTAATCAGAATCAGGTATTTTGGTAAGGTTTACAAAAACAAAAATTAGGTTTTACTCATAGTGACAGTATAACTGCCATACTCAATATGACAGTTAATTACTCCTAATAACTCCTAAAACACAAATGCAAAATGACTAATAATGCCTAGAGAAAGGTATATTTGTGAGTTTTACTGGAAAACAATATTTTGTAAGGTTTGTAAAGATACAAAATATTTGTTGTTTTTTTACTCAATATGATGGTATAACTTTCATACTAAATATGAAAGTTATATAAACATAACTCCAAAACCAAACATGCTTTATGTCTAAAAATTCCTGTAATATTGTATCGATGTGGGTTTAACCAGAATCAGGTATTATGCCTAGAGAAATGTATCTTTGTGAGTTTTACTGGGAAACCTTTTTTTTGTAAGGTTTATAAAGACACAAGTTTTTTTTTTTTACTCAATATGATGGTATAACTGTCATACTAAATATAAAAGTTGTAAAAACATAACTCCAAAACCAAACATGCATTATGTCTAAAAATGCCTGCAATATTGTATCTATGTGATTTTTACCAGAATCAGGTATTTTTGGTAAGGTTTACAAATACAAAAATTAGGTTTTACTCACTATGACAGTATACTGTCACATTCAATCTGACAGTTATTTAAACATACTGTAACTCCTAAATCACAATTACAAAATGGCTAATAATGCTTGGAAAAATGTATCTTAGTGAGTTTTCCTGGAAAAAAAACAATTTTTTATAAGGTTTGTAAAGAAACAAGTTAGTTTTTTTACTTAATATGACAGTATAACTGTCAAACTAAATGTAAAAAAATTATAAACATAACTCCAAAACCAAACATGCATTATATCTAAAAATGCCTGTAATATTGTATTCATGTGAGTTTAACTAGAATCAGTTGTTTTTGTAAGGTTTGCAAATACAAAATATTGGTTTTACTCACTATGACAGTATACTGTCACATTCAATCTGACAGTTATTTAAACATAACTCCTAAACCAAACATGTTTTATGTCTAAAAATTCCTGTAATATTGTATCTATATGAGTTTTACCAGAATAAGTAAGGTTTACAAATACAAAAAATAGGTTTTACTCATAATGACAATATAACTGCCACACTCAACATGACAGTTATTTAAACATAATTCCTAAACCAAACATGATAAATGGCTAATAATGCCTGGAGAAATCTATCTTTGTGATTTTTACTAGAAAAACTATTTTGTAAGGTTTTTTAAAGACAAAAGTTAGTTGTTTTTTTACTCAATATGACGGTATAACTGTCATACTAAATATGAAAGTTATATAAACATAATTCCAAAACCAAACTCCTAAACCAAACTTGCAATATGTCTTAAAGTTAAAGTTAAAGTTAAAGTACCAATGATTGTCACACACACACTAGGTGTGGCGAAATTATTCTCTGCATTTGACCCATCACCCTTGATCACCCCCTGGGAGGTGAGGGGAGCAGTGGGCAGCAGCGGTGGCTGCGCCCGGGAATCATTTTGGTGATTTAACCCCCAATTCCAACCCTTGATGCTGAGTGCCAAGCAGGGAGGTAATGGGTCCCATTTTTATAGTCTTTGGTATGACTCGGCCGGGATTTGAACTCCCAACCTACCGATCTCAGGACGGACACTCTAACCACTAGGCCACTGAGTTGGTAAAACTGCCTGTAATATTTTATCTATGTGAGTTTTACCGGAATCAGGTATTTTGGTAAGGTTTACAAATACAAAACTTGGGTTTTACTCATAATGACAGTATAACTGCAATATTTGATATGACAGTTATTTAAACACAACTCCTAAACCAAACATGCTAAATGGCTAATAATGCCTGGACAAATGTATCTTTGTGAATTTTACTAGAAAAAAATATTTTGTAAGGTTTGTACAGAAAAAAGTTTTTTTTTTTTACTGAATATGATGGTATAACTGTCAAACTAAATATACAATTATTATAAACATAATTCCAAAAACAAACTCCAAACCAAACTTGCAATCCGTCTTAAACTGCCTGTAATATTGAATCTATATGAGTTTTACCAGAATCTGGTATTTTGGTAAGGTTTACAAATACAAAACTTGGGTTTTACGCATAATGACAGTATAACTGCATTATTTGATATGACAGTTATTTAAACATAACTCCTAAACAAAACATGATAAATGGCTAATAATGCCTGGAAAAATGTATATAAACATAACTCCAAAACCAAACATGCATTATGTCTAAAAATGCCTGTAATATTGTATCTATGTGAGTTTAACCAGAATCAGGTATTTTGGTAAGGTTTATAAATACAAAAATTAGGTTTTACTCATAATGACAGTATAACTGCCACCCTCAATATGATGGTTATGTAAACATAACTCCTAAACCACACATGCAAGATGGCTAATAATGCCTGGAGAAATGTATCTTTGTGAGATTTACAGGGGGGAAAAAAATTGTAAGGTTTGTAAAGACACAAGTTATAACTGTCATAATAAATGTAAAAGTTATATAAACATAACTCCAATACCAAACATGCAATCCGTCTAAAAATGCCTGTAATATTGAATCTCTGTGAGTTTTACTAGAATCAGGTATTTTGTTAAGGTTTACAAATAAAAATATAGGTTTTACTCACTATGACAGTATACTGTCACATTCAATCTGACTGTTATTTAAACATACATTCTAAACCACAGATGCAAAATGGCTAATATTAACTGGAGAAATGTATTTTTGTGAGTTTTACTCGAAAATAAAATATTTTGTAAGGTTTGTATAGACACAAGTTAGTTTATTTTACTCAATATGATGGAAACATGCTTTATGTCTCAAAAATCCTGTAAAATGTTATCAATGTGAGTTTTATCAGAATCAGTTATTTTGGTAATTTTACAAATACTGCCACACTCAATATGACAGTTATTTAAACATAACTCTAACCAAACATGATTAATGGCTAATAATGCCTGGAGAAATGTATCTTTGTGAGTTTTACTAGAAAAAGAATAATTTTTAAGGTTTATAAAGACACAAGTTAGTTTTTTTTACTCATTATGACAGTATAACTGTAATACTAAATGTAAAAAATATATAAATATATATAAACATAACTCCAAAACCAAACATGCTTTATGTCTAAAAATGCCTGTAATATTGTATCCATGTGAGTTTTACTATAATAAATTGTTTTTGTAAGGTTTGCAAATACAAAATATTGGTTTTACTCACTTTGACAGTATACTGTCACATTCAGTCTGACAGTTATTTAAACATAACTCCTAAACCACACATACAAAATGACTAATAATGCCTGGAGAAATGTATCTTTGTGAGTTTTACTGGGAAATAATTTTTGTAAGGTTTGTAAAGACACAAGTTAGTTTTTTGTTACTCAATATGACAGTATAACTGTCATACTAAATATGAAAGTTATATAAACATGATTCCAAAACCAAACATGCATTATGTCTTAAAATGCCTGTAATATTGTATCTATGTGAGTTTTACTACAATCAGGTATTTTGGTAAGGTTCACAAATACAAATATTAAGTTTTACTCATAAAGACAGTATAACTGCCACACGCAAAATGACAGTTATTTAAACATAACTCCTAAACCACACATGCAAAAATGCTAATAATGCCTAAAACAATGCATCCTTGTGAGTTTTACTCGAACATGTGCTTTTTTAAGGCTTGCAATTACAAAAAGTAGTTTTTTACTCAATATTACAGAATTGTTCTTAAAATCCTTGAATAATGCGGAAAAAGCAATAAAAATAAATTTCAATATAATTCCTAAACCAAACATGCAAAATGTCTAATAAAGCCTGTAGACATGTGTCTTTGTTAGTTTTACTAGGAAAAATATATTTTGTAAGGTTTGCAAAGTTGCAAGTTTTAATTCATCATGACTGTATAACTTTCATACTAAATATGAAAGTCACATCATTCCAAAACTAAACATGCACCATGTTTAAAAATGCCTAAAATATTGTATCTATGTGAGTTTTACCAGAATCAGCTAATTTGGTAAGGTTTACAAATACAAAAATTAGGTTTTACTCATAATGACAGTATAACTTCTCTAATCAGTTTGACAGTTATTTAAACATAACTTCCAAACCACAAAATCCTGATATATTGCGAAAAAAGCAATAAAATAGTTTTTCAACATAATTCCTAAACCAAACATGCATTATGTCTTAAAATGCCTATAATATTGTATCCAAGTGAGTTTTAGTAGAATCATTTGTTTTTGTAAGGTTTGCAAATACAACATTTTGGTTTTACTCACTATGACAGTATACTGTCACATTCAATCTGATTGTTATTTAAACATAAATTCTAAACCACAGATGCAAAATGGCTAATAATGCCTGGAGAAATGTATTTTTGTGAGTTTTAATGGAAAAAAAATATTTTGTAAGGTTTGTTTGGACACAAGTTAGTTTTTTTACTCAATATGATGGTATAACTGTCTTACTAAATTTGAAAGTTATATAAACATAACTTCAAAACCAAACATGCAATCCGTCTAAAAATGCCTGTAATATTGAATCTATGTGAGTTTTACCAGAAACAGGTATTTTGGTAAGGTTTACAAATACAAAAATTAGGTTTTACTCATAATGACAGTATAACTGCAACGTTCAAAATGACAGTTATTTAAACATGATTCCTAAACCACACATACAAAATGACTAATAACGCCTGGATGTATCTTTGTGAGTTTTATTGAAAAAAAAATAAAAATATTTTGTAAGGTTTGTAAAGACACAAGTTAGTTTTTTTACTTAATATGACAGTATAACTGTCATACTAAATATGAAAGTTATATAAACATAACTCCAAAACCAAACATGCATTATGTCTAAAAATGCCTGTAATATTGTATCTATGTGATTTTTACTACAATCAGGTATTTTGGTAAGGTTTACAAATACAAAAATAAGGTTTTACTCATAATGACAGTATAACTGCCACACTCAATATGACAGTTATTTAAATATAACTCCTAAACCACACATGCAAAATGGCTAATAATGCTTGGAAAAAATTGTAAGGTTTGTAAAACAAGTTATTGTTTTTACTCAATATGACATTATAACTGTCATACTAAATGTAAAAGTTATAGAAACATAACTCCAAAACCAAACATGCATTATATCTACAAATAACTTTAATATTGTATCCATGTGAGTTTTACTAGAATCAGTTGTTTTTGTAAGGTTTGCAAATACAAAATACTGGTTTTACTCATAATGACAGAATAACTGCCACATTGACTGCCACCAAAAATGTATTGTGTTTAAAAATGCTTATAATTTTGTATCCATGTGAGTTTTACTATAATCAGTTGTTTTTGTAAGGTTTACAAATACAAAATATTAGTTTTACTCATAATGACAGTATACTGACAAAATGGCTAATAATGCCTTGAGGAATGTATCTTTGTGAGTTTTACTGGAAAAAATATTTTGTAAGGTTTGTAAAGACACAAGTTAGTTTTTTTTACACAATTTAACAGTTTAGCTGTCATACTATATATGAAAGTTATATATACATAATTCCAAAATAAAATATGCAATCCGTCTAAAAATGCCTGTAATATTGAATATATGTGAGTTTTATCAGATTCAGGTATTTTGGTAAGGTTTACGAATACAAAAATTAGGTTTTACTCATAGTGACAATATAACTGCCACACTCAATATGACAGTTAATTAAACATAACTCCTAAAACACAAATGCAAAATGACTAATAATGCCTAGAGAAATGTATATTTGTGAATTTTACTAGAAAACAATATTTTGTAAGATTTGTAAAGATACAAATTACTTTTTTTTACTCAATATGATGGAATAACTGTCATACTAGATATGAAAGTTATATAAACATAACTCCAAAACCAAACATGCTTTATGTAAAAAAATTCCTGTAATATTGTATCGGTGTGGGTTTTACCAGAATCAGGTATTTTGGTAAGGTTTACAAATACAAAAATTAGGTTTTACTCATAATGACAGTATGCTGTCACATTCAATCTGACAGTTATTTAAACATAACTCCTAAACCACAAATACAAAAAGGCTAATAATGCCTGGAGAAATGTATCTTTGTGAGTTTTCCTGAAAAAAAAATAAAAAAAATTATAAGGTTTGTAAAGACACAAGTTAGTGTGTTTTTTTACTTAATATGACAGTATAACTGTCATACTAAATATGAAAGTTAAATAAACATAACTCCAAAACCAAACTTGCAATATGTCTAAAAATGCCTGTAATATTGAATCTATGTGAGTTTTACCAGAATCAGGTATTTAGGTAAGTTTTACAAATACAAAAATTGGGTTTTACTCATAATAACAGTATAACTGCCATATTCAAAATAATAGTTATTTAAACACAACTCCTAAACCAAACATGCTAAATGGCTAATAATGCCTGGAGAAATGTATCTTTGTGAATTTTACTAGAAAAAACTATTTTGTAAGGTTTGTAAAGAAAAAAGTAATTTTTTTTACTGAATATGATGGTATAACTCTCAAACTAAATTAAAAATTAATATAAACATAATTCCAAAACCAAACTCCTAAACCAAACTTGCAATATGTCTTAAATTGCCTGTAATATTTAATCTATGTGAGTTTTACCAGTATCAGGTATTTTGGTAAGGTTTACAAATACAAAATTTGGCTTATACTCATAATGCAACATTTGATATGACAGTTATTTAAACATAACTCATAGATTAAACATGATAAATGGCTATTAATGCCTGGAGAAATGTATCTTTGTGAATTTTACTAGAAAAAACTATTTTGTAAGGTTTGTAAAGAAAAAAGTTATTTTTTTTACTGAATATGATGGTATAACTCCATCCATCCATTTTCTACCGCTTATTCCCTTTGGGGTCGCGGGGGGCGCTGGAGCCTATCTCAGCTACAATCGGGCGGAAGGAAAATTAGGTTTTACTCATAATGACAGAATAACTGCCACATTGACTGCCACCAAACATGTATTGTGTTTAAAAATGCTTATAATTTTGTATCCATGTGAGTTTTACTATAATCAGTTGTTTTTGTAAGGTTTACAAATACAAAATATTAGTTTTACTCATAATGACAGTATACTGACAAAATGGCTAATAATGCCTTGAGGAATGTATCTTTGTGATTTTTACTGGAAAAAATATTTTGTAAGGTTTGTAAAGACACAAGTTAGTTTTTTTTACACAATTTAACAGTTTAGCTGTCATACTATATATGAAAGTTATATAAACATAATTCCAAAACCAAATATGCAATCCGTCTAAAAATGCCTGTAATTTTGAATATATGTGAGTTTTATCAGATTCAGGTATTTTGGTAAGGTTTACGAATACAAAAATTAGGTTTTACTCATAGTGACAATATAACTGCCACACTCAATATGACAGTTAATTAAACATAACTCCTAAAACACAAATGCAAAATGACTAATAATGCCTAGAGAAATGTATATTTGTGAATTTTACTGGAAAACAATATTTTGTAAGATTTGTAAAGATACAAATTACTTTTTTTTTTACTCAATATGATGGTATAACTGTCATACTAGATATGAAAGTTATATAAACATAACTCCAAAACCAAACATGCTTTATGTCTAAAAATTCCTGTAATATTGTATCGGTGTGGGTTTTACCAGAATCAGGTATTTTGGTAAGGTTTACAAATACAAAAATTAGGTTTTTATTTATAATGACACACAATACAATAACTGCCACACTCAATATGACAGTTATTTAAACATAACTCCTAAACCAAACATGATAAATGGCTAATTATGTCTGGAGAATTGTATCTTTGTGAGCTTTGGGGGGAAAAAAATTGTAAGGTTTATAAAGACACAAGTTTTTTTTTTTTTTTTACTCAATATGACGGTATAACTGTCATACTAAATATGAAAGTTGTATAAACATAACTCCAAAACCAAACATGCATTATGTCTAAAAATGCCTGCAATATTGTATCTATGTGATTTTTACCCGAATCAGGTATTTTTGGTAAGGTTTACAAATACAAAAATTAGGTTTTACTCATAATGACAGTATACTGTCACATTCAATCTGACAGTTATTTAAACATAACTCCTAAACCACAAATACAAAATGGCTAATAATGCCTGGAGAAATGTATCTTTGTGAGTTTTCCTGAAAAAAAATAAAACAATTTTTATAAGGTTTGTAAAGACACAAGTTAGTTTTTTTTACTTAATATGACAGTATAACTGTCATACTAAATATGAAAGTTAAATAAACATAACTCCAAAACCAAACTTCCAATACGTCTAAAAATGCCTGTAATATTGAATCTATGTGAGTTTTACCAGAATCAGGTATTTAGGTAAGGTTTACAAATACAAAAATTGGGTTTTACTCATAATAACAGTATAACTGCCATATTCAAAATAACAGTTATTTAAACACAACTCCTAAACCAAACATGCTAAATGGCTAATAATGCCTGGAGAAATGTATCTTTGTGAATTTTACTAGAAAAAACTATTTTGTAAGGTTTGTAAAGACAAAAGTTATTTTTTTTTTACTGAATATGATGGTATAACTGTCAAACTAAATATAAAATTAATATAAACATAATTCCAAAAACAAACTCCTAAACCAAACTTGCAATCCATCTTAAACTGCCTGTAATATTGAATCTATATGAGTTTTACCGGAATCAGGTATTTTGGTAAAGACACGAGTTAGTTTTTTTTTTTTACACAATTTAACAGATAGCTGTCATACTATATATGAAAGTTATATAAACACAACTCCAAAACCAAATATGCAATCCGTCTAAAAATGCCTGTAATATTGAATATATGTGAGTTTTATCAGAATCAGGTATTTTGGTAAGGTTTACAAAAACAAAAAATAGGTTTTACTCATAGTGACAGTATAACTGCCACACTCAATATGACAGTTAATTACTCCTAATAACTCCTAAAACACAAATGCAAAATGACTAAAAATGCCTAGAGAAAGGTTAATTTGTGAGTTTTATTGGAAAACAATATTTTGTAAGGTTTGTAAAGATACAAAATATTTGTTGTTTTTTACTCAATATGATGGTATAACTTTCATACTAAATATGAAAGTTATATAAACATAACTCCAAAACCAAACATGCTTTATGTCTAAAAATTCCTGTAATATTGTATCGATGTGGGTTTAACCAGAATCAGGTATTTTGGTAAGGTTTACAAATACAAAAAATAGATTTTACTCATAATGACAGTATAACTGCCACACTCAATATGACAGTTGTTTAAACATAACTCCTAAACCAAACATGATAAATGGCTAATTATGCCTAGAGAAATGTATCTTTGTGAGTTTTACTGGAAAAAATTTTTTTGTAAGGTTTCTAAAGACACAAGTTAGTTTTTTCTGACTCAAAAAGACGGTATAACTGTCATAATAAATGGAAAAGTTATATAAACATAACTCCAAAACCAAACATGCATTATATCTAAAAATGCCTGTAATTTTGTATCCATGTGAGTTTTACTAGAATCAGTTGTTTTTGTAAGGTTTGCAAATACAAAATATTGGTTTTACTCACTATGACAGTATACTGCTGTCATATTGAGTAAAAAAAAAAAAAAACGTGTCATAACAAACCTTAAAAAATATTTTTTTCCAGAAAAATTCACATAGATACATTTCTCCAGGCATTATTAGTCTTTTTGAATGTGTAGTTTAGGAGTTATGTTTAAATAACTGTCAGATTGAATGTGACAGTATACTGTCATAGTGAGTATAACCAATATTTTGTATTTGCAAAACTTACAAAAACAACTGATTCTAGTAAAACTCACATGGATACATCATTTCAGGCATTTTTAGACAAAATGCATGTTTGGTTTTGGAGTTATGTTTATATAACTTTTCCATTTAGTATGACAGTTATACTGTCTAACTAACTTGTGTCTTTACAAACCTTACTTTTTTTTTTCCAGTAAAACTCACAAAGATACATTTCTCCAGGCTTTATTAGCCATTTAGCATGTTTTGTTTAGGAGTTATGTCATTTTGAATGTGGCAGTTATCCGTCATTATGAGTAAAACCTAATTTTTTTATTTGTAATCCTTACCAAAATACCTGATTCTGGTAAAAATCACATATATTCAATATTACGGACATTTTTAGACAGATTGCAAGTTTGGTTTTGGAGTTATGTTTATATAACTTTCAAATTTAGTAAGACAGTTATACTATCATATTGAGTAAAAAAAAACTAACTTATGTCTATACAAACCTTACAAAATATTTGTTTCCGGTAAAACTCACAAAAATAAATTTCTCCAGGCATTATTAGTCATCTGTGGTTTAGAATTTATGTTTAAATAACAGGCAGATTGAATGTGACAGTATACTGTCATAGTAGTTTTTTACTTAATATGCCAGTAATGTTCTTAAAATCCTGAGATAATGCGAAAAAAGCAATACAAATATTTTTCAACATAATTCCTACACCAAACATGCAACATGTCTAATAATGCCTGAAGACATGTATCTTTGTTAGCTTTACTAGAAAATGTATCTTTTGTAAGTTTTGCAACGACGCATGTTAGTTTTTTTAATTCAATATAACAGTATAACTGTCAAACTAAATGTAAAAGTTATATAAACATAACTCCAAAAATGAACATGCATTTTGTCTAAAAATGCCTAAAATATTGTATCTATGTGAGTTTTACCAGAATCAGGTAATTTGGTAAGGTTTGCAAATACAAAATATTGGTTTTACTCACTTTGCATGTAGTATGATACTGTCATATTGAGTAAAAAAAATAAAATATTTGTCCTAGTACAACTCAAAGATACATGTCTCCAGGCATTATTAGCCATTTTGCATGTGTGGTTTAAGAGTTATGTTTACATAACTGTCAGATTGAATTTGACAGTATACTGTCATAGTGAGTAAAACCTAATTTTTGTATTTGTAAACCTTACCAAAATACCTGATTCTGGTAAAACTCATATAGATTCAATATTACAGACAGTTTAAGACGGATTGCAAGTTTAGTTTAGGAGTTTGGTTTTGGAATGATGTATATATTACTTTTGTATTTAGTTTGACAGTTATACCATCATATTGAGTAAAAAAACAAAAAACGTTTGTCTTTACAAACCTTACAAAATATTTTTTTCTAGTAAAACTCACAAAGATACATTTCTCCAGGCATTATTAGCTATTTAGCATGTTTGGATTAGGAGTTATGTTTTAATAACTGTTATTTTGAATATGGCAGTTATACTGTCATTATGAGTAAAACCCAATTTTTGTATTTGTAAACCTTACCAAAATACCTGATTCTGGTAAAACTCACATAGATTCAATATTACAGGCATTTTTAGACGTATTGCAAGTTTGGTTTTGGAGTTATGTTTATTTAACTTTCATATTTAGTATGACAGTTTTATTGTCATATTAAGTAAAAAAAAACTAACTTGTGTCTTTACAAACCTTATACATTTGTAATTTTTTTTCCAGGAAAACTCACGAAGATACATTTCTCCAGGCATTATTAGCCATTTTGTATTTGTGGTTTAGGAGTTACAGTAAGTTTAAATAACTGTCAGATTGAATGTGACAGTATACTGTCATAGTGAGTAAAACCTAAATTTTGTATTTATAAAGCTTACCAAAATACCTGATTCTGGTAAAACTCACATAGATACAATATTACAGGCATTTTTAGACATAATGCATGTTTGGTATTGGAGTTATGTTTATATACATTTCTCCAGGCATTATGAGCCATTTATCATTTTTGGATTAGGAGTCGAAGACCTCCATGACGAATAAAAATAAAGGACCCAGATTTCCCTCGCCCGGACGCGGGTCACCGGGGCCCCCCCTCTGGAGCCAGGCCCGGAGGTGGGGCACGATGGCGAGCGCCTGGTGGCCGGGCCTGTCCCCATGGGGCCCGGCCGGGCACAGCCCGAAGAGGCAACGTGGGTCCCCCCTCAAATGGGCTCACCACCCATAGCAGGGGCCATAGAGGTCGGGTGCATTGTGAGCTGGGTGGCAGCCGACGGCAGGGCACTTGGCGGTCCGATCCTCGGCTACAGAAGCTAGCTCTTGGGACGTGGAACGTCACCTCGCTGGGGGGGAAGGAGCCTGAGCTAGTGCGCGAGGTTGAGAAGTTCCGGCTAGATATAGTCGGACTCACTTCGACGCACAGCAAGGGCTCTGGAACCAGTTCTCTCGAGAGGGGCTGGACTCTCTTCCACTCTGGCGTTGCCGGCAATGAAAGGCGACGGGTTGGGGTGGCAATTCTTTTTGCCCCCCGGCTCAGAGCCTGCACATTGGAGTTCAACCCGGTGGACGAGAGGGTAGCTTCCCTCCGCCTTCGGGTGGGGGGACGGGTCCTGACTGTGGTTTGCGCTTACGCGCCAAACCGCAGCTCAGAGTACCCACCCTTTTTGGATTCGCTCGAGGGAGTACTTGAGAGTGCTCCCCCGGGTGATTCCCTCGTTCTACTGGGGGACTTCAATGCTCATGTTGGCAGCGACAGTGAAACCTGGAGAGGCGTGATTGGGAAGAATGGCCGCCCGGATCTGAACCCGAGTGGTGTTCTTTTATTAGACTTTTGTGCCCGTCACAGATTGTCCATAATGAACACCATGTTCGAACATAAGGGTGTCCATATGTGCACTTGGCACCAGGACACCCTAGGCCGCAGTTCCATGATCGACTTTGTAGTTGTGTCATCGGATTTGTGGCCTCATGTTTTGGACACTCGGGTGAAGAGAGGGGCGGAGCTTTCAACCGATCACCACCTGGTGGTGAGTTGGCTGCGATGGTGGGGGAGGATGCCGGATTGTGAGGGTTTGCTGGGAACGTCTGGCAGAGTCTCCTGTCAGAGAGAGTTTCAATTCCCACCTCCGGAAGAACTTTGAACATGTCACGAGGGAGGTGCTGGACATTGAGTCCGAGTGGACCATGTTCCGCGCCTCTATTGTCGAGGCAGCTGATTGGAGCTGTGGCCGCAAGGTAGTTGGTGCCTGTCGTGGCGGTAATCCTAGAACCCGTTGGTGGACACCGGCGGTGAGGGATGCCGTCAAGCTGAAGAAGGAGTCCTATCGGGTTCTTTTGGCTCATAGGACTCCTGAGGCAGCGGACAGGTACCGACAGGCCAAGCGGTGTGCGGCTTCAACGGTTGCGGAGGCAAAAACTCGGACATGGGAGGAGTTCGGGGAAGCCATGGAAAACGACTTCCGGACGGCTTCGAAGCGATTCTGGACCACCATCCGCCGCCTCAGGAAGGGGAAGCAGTGCACTATCAACACCGTGTATGGTGAGGATGGTGTTCTGCTGACCTCGACTGCGGATGTTGTGGATCGGTGGAGAGAATACTTCGAAGACCTCCTCAATCTCACCAACATGTCTTCCTATGAGGAAGCAGTGCCTGGGGAATCTGTGGTGGGCTCTTCTATTTCTGGGGCTGAGGTTGCCGAGGTAGTTAAAAAGCTCCTCGGTGGCAAGGCCCCGGGGGTGGATGAGACCCGCCCAGAGTTCCTTAAGGCTCTGGATGCTGTGGTGCTGTCTTGGTTGACAAGACTCTGCAGCATCGCGTGGACATCGGGGGCGGTACCTCTGGATAGGCAGACCGGGGTGGTGGTTCCTCTCTTTAAGAAGGGGAACCGGAAGGTGTGTTCTAACTATCGTGGGATCACACTCCTCAGCCTTCCCGGTAAGGTCTATTCAGGTCTACTGGAGAGGAGGCTACGCCGGATAGTCGAACCTCGGATTCAGGAGGAACAGTGTGGTTTTCGTCCTGGTCGTGGAACTGTGGACCAGCTCTATACTCTCGGCAGGGTCCTTGAGGGTGCATGGGAGTTTGCCCAACCAGTCTACATGTGTTTTGTGGACTTGGAGAAGGCATTCGACCGTGTCCCTCGGGAAGTCCTGTGGGGAGTGCTCAGAGAGTGTGGGGTATCGGACTGTCTGATTTTGGCGGTCCGCTCCCTGTATGATCAGTGTCAGAGCTTGGTCCGCATTGCCGGCAGTAAGTCGGATCCATGGATGGATGGATGGATGGATTAGGAGTTATGTTTAAATAACTGTCATATCAAATGTTGCAGTTATACTGTCATTATGAGTAAAACCCAAGTTTTGTATTTGTAAACCTTACCAAAATACCTGAATCTGGTAAAACTCACATAGATTCAATATTACAGGCAGTTTAAGACAGATTGCAAGTTTGGTTTAGGAGTTCCATCCATCCATCCATCCATCTTCTTCCGCTTATCCGAGGTCGGGTCGCGGGGGCAGCAGCCTAAGCAGGGAAGCCCAGACATCCCTCTCCCCAGCCACTTCGTCCAGCTCCCCAAGGCGTTCCCAGGCCAGCCGGGAGACATAGTCTTCCCAACGTGTCCTGGGTCTTCCCCGCGGCCTCCTACCGCCACCCGAACGCCTAGGGAGGCGTTCGGGTGGCATCCTGACCAGATGCCCGAAC
Organism: Nerophis lumbriciformis; assembly: GCF_033978685.3. Lineage (NCBI taxonomy): Eukaryota > Metazoa > Chordata > Actinopteri > Syngnathiformes > Syngnathidae > Nerophis > Nerophis lumbriciformis. The sequence goes on from NC_084561.2 coordinate 32,065,775, forward strand.
CACCTCATCTGGCTCCTCTCGATGTGGAGGAGCATCGGCTTTACTTTGAGCTCCTCCCGGATGGCAGAGCTTCTCACCCTATCTCTAAGGGAGAGCCCCGCCACCCGGCGGAGGAAACTCATTTCGGCCATAACCCAAAAGCTCATGACCATAGGTGAGGATGGGAACGTAGATCGACCGGTAAATTGAGAGCTTTGCCTTCCGGCTCAGCTCCTTCTTCACCACAACGGATCGATACAGCGTCCGCATTACTGAAGAAGGCGCACCGATCCGCCTGTCGATCTCACGATCCACTCTTCCCTCACTCGTGAACAAGACTCCGAGGTACTTGAACTCCTGCACTTCGGGCAAGATCTCCTCCCCAACCCGGAGCCATCACCCTTTTCCGGGCGAGAACCATGGACTTGGAGGTGCTGATTCTCATCCCAGTCGCTTCACACTCAGCTGCGAACCGATCCAGTGAGAGCTGAAGATCCTGGCCAGATGAAGCCATCAGGACCACATCATCTGCAAAAAGCAGAGACCTAATCCTGCAGCCACCAAACCAGATCCCCTCAACGCCATGACTGCGCCTAGAAATTCTGTCCATAAAAGTTATGAACAGAATCGGTGACAAAGGGCAGCCTTGGCGGAGTCCAACCCTGACTGGAAACGTGTCCGACTTACTACCGGCAATGCGGACCAAGCTCTGGCACTGATCATACAGGGAGCGGACTGCCACAATCAGACAGTCCGATACCCCGTACTCTCTGAGCACTCCCCACAGGACTTCCCAAGGGACACGGTCGAATGCCTTCTCCAAGTCCACAAAACACATGTAGACTGGTTGGGCAAACTCCCATGCACCCTCAAGGACCCTGCCGAGAGTATAGAGCTGGTCCACAGTTCCACGACCAGGACGAAAACCACACTGTTCCTCCTGAATCTGAGGTTCGACTATCCGGCGTAGCCTCCTCTCCAGTACACCTGAATAGACCTTACCGGGAAGGCTGAGGAGTGTGATCCCACGATAGTTAGAACACACCCTCCGGTTCCCCTTCTTAAAGAGAGGAACCACCACCCTGGTCTGGTTTAGGAGTTTGGTTTTGGAATTATGTTTATATAACTTTCATATTTAGCATGACAGTTATACCATCATATTGAGTAAAAAAACAAAAAACTTTTGTCTTTACAAACCTTACAAAATATTTTTTTCTAGTAAAAATCACAAAGATACATTTCTCCAGGCATTATTAACCATTTTGCATGTGTGGTATAGGAGTTATGTTTACATAACTGTCATATTAAATGTGGCAGTTATACTGTCATTATGAGTAAAACCAAATTTGTGTATATGTAAACCTTACCAAAATACCTGTTTCTGGTAAAACTCACATAGATACAATACTAAAGGCATTTTTAGACATAATGCATGTTTGGTTTTGGAGTTATGTTTGTATACATTTCTCCAGTTATTAATAGCCATTTAGCATGTTTTGTTCAGGAGTTATGTTTAAATAACTGTTATTTTGAATATGGCAGTTATACTGTCATTATGAGTAAAACCTAAATTTTGCATTTATAAACCTTACCAAAATACCTGATTCTGGTAAAACTCACATACATACAATATTACAGGCATTTTTAGACATAATGCATGTTTGGTTTTGGAGTTATGTTTATATACATTTTTCCAGGCATTATTAGCTATTTATCATGTTTGGTTTAGGAGTTATGTTTAAATAACTGTCATATCAAATAATGCAGTTATACTTTCATTATGAGTAAAACCCAAGTTTTGTATTTGTAAACCTTACCAAAATACCTGATTCTGGTAAAACTCATATAGATTCAATATTACAGGCAGTTTAAGACGGATTGCAAGTTTTGTTTTGGAGTTATGTTTATATTACTTTTATATTTAGTGTGACAGTTATACCATCATATTGAGTGTAAAAAAAAAAACTTTTGTCTTTACAAACCTTACAAAGTATTTTTTTCTAGTAAAACTCACAAAGATACATTTCTCCAGGCATAATTAGCCATTTATTACTGTCATAATGAGTAAAAAACTACTTTTTGTGTTTGCAAGCCTTAAAATAGCAAATGTTTCGAGTAAAACTCACATAGATGCATTGTTTTAGGCTTTATTAACGTATTTGCATGTGTGATTAGGAAGTTTTGTTTAAATAACAGTCAAATTGAATGTAGCAGTTATACTGTCATTATGAAAAAAAAACAATTTTTGTATTTGTAAACCTTACCAAATTACCTGATTCTGGTGAAACTCACAAAGATACAATATTACAGGCATTTTTAGACATAATGCATGTTCAGTTTTGGAGTTATGTTTATATAACTTTCATATTTGGTATGACAGTTATACTGTCATATTGAATTGAAAAAACGAATTTGTCTCTTTGCAAAACTTACAAAAGAAAATGTTTCTAGTAAAACTAACAAAGATGCATATATTCACGCATTATTAGACATGTTGCATGTTTGGTGTAGGAATTATATTGAAAAACATTTTTATTGCTTATTTCGCATTATCTCATTATTTTAAGAACATTAATGTCTTAATGAGTAAAAAACTACTTTTTGTGTTTGCAAGCCTTAAAATAGCGTATGTTTCGAGTAAAACTCACATGGATGCATTGTTTTAGGCTTTATTAGCCTATTTTGCAAGTGTGGTTAGGAAGTTATGTTTAAATAACTGTCAAATTGAATGTAGCAGTTATCTGTCATTATAATTTATGTAATTGTACACCTTACCAAATTTACTGATTCTTGTAAAACTCACATAGATACAATAATTTAGGCATTTTTAGACATAATGCATGTTTAGTTTTGGAGTTATGTTTATATAACTTTCATATTTATAATTTATTTATTTATTTATATTTGGTATGACAGTTATACTGTCATATTGAATTAAAAAAACTAACTTGCCTCTTTGCAAAACTTACAAAAGATATTTTTTCTAGTAAAACTAACAAAGATCCATGTCTTCCGGCATTATTAGACATGTTGCATGTTTGATGTAGGACTTATCTGAAAAAAATTTTTTTTTTGCTTATTTCGAATTATCTCAGGATTTTAAGAACATTACTGTCATAATGAGTAAAAAACTACTTTTTGTGTTTGCAAGCCTTAAAATAGCAAATGTTTCGAGTAAAACTCACAAGAATGCATTGTTTTAGGCTTCATTAACCTATTTGCATGTGTGATTAGGAAGTTTTGTTTAAATAACACTCAAATTGAATGTAGCAGTTATACTGTCATTATGAAAAAAAACAATTTTCGTATTTGTAAACCTTACCAAATTACCTGATTCTGGTGTAACTCACATAGATACAATATTTTAGGCATTTTTAGACATAATGCATGTTCAGTTTTGGAGTTATGTTTATATATATTTCATATTTGGTATGACAGTTATACTGTCATATTGAATTAAAAAAACTGACTTGCCTCTGCAAAACTTACAAAAGATAATGTTTCTAGTAAAACTAACAAAGATACATATCTTCACGTATTATTAGACATGTTGCATGTTTGGTGTAGGAATTATGTTGAAAAACATTTGTATTGCTTATTTCGCATTATCTCAGGATTTTAAGAACATTACTGTCATAATGAGTAAAACACTACTTTTTGTGTTTGCAAGCCTTAAAATAGCGTATGTTTCGAGTAAAACTAACAAGGATGCATTGTTTTAGGCTTTATTAGCCTATTTTGCATGTGTGGTTAGGAAGATATGTTTAAATAACTGTCAAATTGAATGTAGCAGTTATCTGTCATTATGAGTAAACCCCTAATTTATGTAATTGTACTCCTTACCAAATTAACTGATTCTTGTAAAACTCACATAGATACAATATTTTATGCATTTTTACACATAATACATGTTCAATTTTGGAGTTATGTTTATATAACTTTCATATTTGGTTTGACAGTTATACCGTCATATTGAATTAAAAAAACTAACTTGCCTCTTTGCAAAACTTACAAAAGAAAATGTTTCTAGTAAAACTAACAAAGATACATGTCTTCAGGCATTATTAGATATGTTGCATGTTTGATGTAGGAAATATCTGAAAAACATTTTTATTGCTTATTTCGCATTATCTCAGGATTTTAAGAACATTACTGTCATAATGAGTAAACAACTACTTTTTGTGTTTGCAAGCCTTAAAACAGCATATGTTTCGAGTAAAACTCACAAAGATGCATTGTTTTAGGCTTTACTAGCCTATTTTGCATGTGTGGTTATGAAGTTATGTTTAAATAACTGTAAAATTGAATGTAGCAGTTATCTGTCATGATGAGTAAACCCCTAATTTATTTTATTGTACACCTTTCCAAATTAACTGATTCTTGTAAAACTCACATAGATACAATATTTAGGCATTTTAGACATAATTTGTGTTTCGTTTTGGAGTTATGTTTATACAACTTTCATATTTGGTATGACAGTTATACTGTCATATTGAATTAAAAAAACTAACTTGCCTCTTTGCAAAAATTACAAATGATAATTTCTCTAGTAAAACTAACAAAGATACATGTCTTCAGGCATTATTAGACATGTTGCATGTTTGATGTAGGAAATATCTGAAAAACATTTTTATTGCTTATTTCGCATTATCTCAGGATTTTAAGAACATTATTGTCATAATGAGTAAAAAACGACTTTTTGTGTTTGCAAACCTTAAAATAGCAAATATTTCGAGTAAAACTCACAAGAATGCATAGTTTTAGGCTTTATTAACCTATTTGCATGTGTGATTAGGAAGTTTTGTTTAAATAACAGTCAAATTGAATGTAGCAGATATGCTGTCATTATGAAAAAAACAATTTTCGTATTTGTAAACCTTACCAAATTACCTGATTCTGGTGTAACTCACATAGATACAATATTTTAGGCATTTTTAGACATAATGCATGTTCAGTTTTGGAGCTATGTTTATATAACTTTCATATTTGGTATGACAGTTATACTGTCATATTGTATTAAAAAAACTAACTTGAGTCTTTGTAAAACTTACAAAAGATATTTTTTCTAGTATAACTAACAAAGATACATGTATCCAGGCATTATTAGACATGTTGCATGTTTGGTGTAGGAATTATGATGAAAAACATTTTTATTGCTTATTTCGCATTATCTCAGGATTTTAAGAACATTACCGTCATAATGAGTAAAAAACTACTTTTTGTGTTTGCAAGCCTTAAAATAGCATGTTTCGAGTAAAACTCACAAGGATGCATTGTTTTAGGCTTTATTAGCCTATTTGCATGTGTGGTTAGGAAGTTATGTTTAAATAACTGTAAAATTGAATATAGCAGTTATACTGTCATTATGACAAAAACCCAATTTTTGTATTTGTAAACCTTACAAAATTACCTTAATCTGGTAAAATTCACATAGATACAATATTTTAGTTTTTTTTAGACATAATACATGTTCAGTTTTGGAGTTATGTTTATACAACTTTTACATTCAGTTTGACAGTTATACTGTTATATTGAATTAAAAAAACTAACTTGCGTCGTTGCAAAACTTACAAAAGATACATTTTCTAGTAAAACTAACAAAGATACATGTCTTCAGGCATTATTAGACATGTTGCATGTTTGGTGTAGGATTTATGTTGAAAAACATTTTTTTTGCTTTTTTTGCATTATCTCAGGATTTTAAGAACATTGCTGGCATATTGAGTAAAAAACTATTATGACAGTATACTGTCATATTCAATCTGACTGTTATTTAAACATAACTCCTAAACCATAAGCAAAATGTCAAATATTGCCTGGAGAAATGTATCTTTGTAAGTTTTACAGGGAAAAAAAAGTTTGTAAGTTTTGTAAAGACACAAGTTAGCTTTTTTTCCCCTCAATATGACAGTATAACTGTCATACTAAATATGAAAGTTGAATAAATATAACACCAAAACCAAACTTGCAAATCCGTCTAAAAATGCCTGTAATATTGAATATATGTTAGTTTTACCAGAATCAGTTATTTTGGTATGGTTTACAAATACAAAAATTGGGTTTTACTCATAATGACAGTATAACTGCCATATTCAAAATAACAGTTATTTAAACATAACTCCTAAACCAAATATGCTAAATGGCTAATAATGCCTGGAGAAATGAATCTTTGTGAGTTTTACTAGAAAAAAAATATTTTGTAAGGTTTGTAAAGAAAAAAGTTATTTGTTTTTTTTACTCAATATGATGACTGTCATACTAAATATGAAAGTTAGATAAACATAATTCCAAAACCAAACTCCTAAACCAAACTTGCAATATGTCTTAAACTGCCTGTTATATTGAATCTATGTGAGTTTTGCCAGAATCAGGTATTTTGGTAAGGTTTACAAATACAAAACTTGTGTTTTACTCATAATGACAGTATAACTGCAACATTTGATATGACAGTTATTTAAAAATGACTCCTAAACCAAACATGATAAATGACTAATAATGCCTGGAGAAATGTGTCTTTGTGAGTTTTACTGGAAAAAAATAATGTGTAAGGATTATAAAGACACAAGTTTTTTTTTTTTTTTTTATATGATGGTATGACTGTCATACTATATATGAAAGTTATATACACATAACTCCAAAACCAAAATGCATTTAGTCTGAAAATGCCTGTAATATTGTATCTTTTTGAGTTTTACCAGAATCAGGTATTTTGGTAAGGTTGACAAATACAAACGTTAGGTTTTACTCATAATGACAGTATACTGCCACATTCAATATGACAATTATTTAAACATAACTCCAAAACCAAACATGCATTATGTCTAAAAATGCTTAAAATTTTGTATCCATGTGAGTTTTACTAGAATCAGTTGTTTTTGTAAGGTTTACAAATATAAAATATTAGTTTTACTCATAATGAGAGTTTACTGTCACAATCAATCTGACAAAATGGCTAATAATGCCTGGAGGAATGTATATTTGTGAATTTTACTGAAACAAATATTTTGTAAGGTTTGTAAACACATACGTTAGTTGTTTTTTTTACTTAATTTTACAGTATAGCTGTCATACTATATATGAAAGTTTTATAAACATAACTCCAAAACCAAACATGCAATCCGTCTAAAAATGTCTGTAATATTTATTATATGTAAGTTTGATCAGAATCAGGTATTTTGGTAAGGTTTACAAATCAAAAAATTAGGTTTTACTCATAGTGACAGTATAACTGCCAGACTCAATATGACAGTTATTTAAACATAACTCCTAAAACACAAATGCAAAATGACTAATAATGCCTAGAGAAATGTATATTTGTGAATTTTACTGGAAAACAATATTTTGTAAGGTTTATAAAGACACAAGTTAGTTTTTTTTATTTAATATGATGGTATAACTGTCATACTAAATATGAAAGTTATATAAATATAACTCCAAAACCAAACATACATTATGTCTAAAAATGCCTGTAATATTGTATCTATGTGAGGTTTACCAGAATCAGGTATTTTGGTAAGGTTTACAATTACAAAAATTAGGTTTTACTCATAATGACAGTATAACTGCCACATTGACTGCCACCAAACATGCATTGTGTTTAAAAATGCTTATAATTTTGTATCAATGTGAGTTTTACTATAATCAGTTGTTTTTGTAAGTTTTACAAATACAAAATATTAGTTTTACTCATAATGACAGTATACTGACAAAATGGCTAATAATGCCTTGAGGGATGTATCTTTGTGAGTTTTACTGGAAAAAATATTTTGTAAGGTTTGTAAAGACACAAGTTAGTTTTTTTTTACACAATTTAACAGTTTAGCTGTCATACTATATATGAAAGTTATATAAACATAATTCCAAAACCAAATATGCAATTCATCTAAAAATGCCTGTAATATTGAATATATGTGAGTTTTATCAGATTCAGGTATTTTGGTAAGGTTTACGAATACAAAAATTAGGTTTTACTCATAGTGACAATATAACTGCCACACTCAATATGACAGTTAATTAAACATAACTCCTAAAACACAAATGCAAAATGACTAATAATGCCTAGACAAATGTATATTTGTGAATTTTACTGGAAAACAATATTTTGTAAGATTTGTAAAGATACAAATTAGTTTTTTTTTACTGAATATGATGGTATAACTGTCATACTAAATATGAAAGTTATATAAACATAAGTGAAAGTTAAAGTTAAAGTACCAATGATTGTCACACACACACTAGGTGTGGCGAGATTATTCTCTGCATTTGACCCATCACCCTTGATCACCCCCTGGGAGGTGAGGGGAGCAGTGGGCAGCAGCGGTGGCTGCGCCCGGGAATCATTTTGGTGATTTAACCCCCAATTCCAACCCTTGATGCTGAGTGCCAAGCAGGGAGGTAATGGGTCCCATTTTTTTATAGTCTTTGGTATGACCCGGCCGGGGTTTGAACTCACAACCTACCGATCTCAGGGCGGACACTCTAACCACTAGGCCACTGAGAAAGTTATATAAACATAACTCCAAAACCAAACATGCTTTATGTCTAAAAATTCCTGTAATATTGTATCGATGTGGGTTTTACCAGAATCAGGTATTTTGGTAAAGTTTACAAATACAAAAAATAGGTTTTACTCATAATGACAGTATAACTGCCACACTCAATATGACAGTTATTTAAACATAACTCCTAAACCAAACATGATAAATGGCTAAATATGCCTGGAGAAATGTATCTTTGTGAGTTTTACTGGGAACATTTTTTTTTGTAAGGTTTATAAAGACACAAGTTTTTTTTTTTTTACTCAATAGGATGGTATAACTGTCATACTAAATATAAAAGTTTTATAAACATAACTCCAAAACCAAACATGCATTATGTCTAAAAATGCCTGCAATATTGTATCTATGTGATTTTTACCAGAATTAGGCAATTTTGGTAAGGTTTATAAATACAATAAATAGGTTTTACTCACTATGACAGTATACTGTCACATTCAATCTGACAGTTATTTAAACATACTGTAACTCCTAAACCACAATTACAAAATGGCTAATAATGCCTGGAAAAATTTATCTTTGTGAGTTTTTTTGGAATTTTTTTTTTTTTTTATAAGGTTTGTAAAGAAGCAAGTTAGTTTTTTTTACTTAATATGACAGTATAACTGTCATACTAAATATGAAAGTTAAATAAACATAACTCCAAAACCAAACTTGCAATCTGTCTTAAACTTCCTGTAATATTGAATCTATGTGAGTTTTACCAGAATCTGGTATTTTGGTAAGGTTTACAAATACAAAAATTGGGTTTTACTCATAATGACAGTATAACTGCCATATTCAAAATAACAGTTATTTAAACATAACTCCTAAACCAAACATGGATTATGTCTAAAAATGCCTGTAATATTGTATCTATGTGAGTTTTACCAGAATAAGGAATTTTGGTAAGGTTTATAAATACAAAAATTAGGTTTTACTCATAATGACAGTATAACTGCCGCCCTCAATATGATGGTTATGTTAACATAACTCCTAAACCACAATTACAAAATGGCTAATAATGCCTGGAAAAATTTATCTTTGTGAGTTTTTTTGGAATTTTTTTTTTTTTTTATAAGGTTTGTAAAGAAGCAAGTTAGTTTTTTTTACTTAATATGACAGTATAACTGTCATACTAAATATGAAAGTTAAATAAACATAACTCCAAAACCAAACTTGCAATCTGTCTTAAACTTCCTGTAATATTGAATCTATGTGAGTTTTACCAGAATCTGGTATTTTGGTAAGGTTTACAAATACAAAAATTGGGTTTTACTCATAATGACAGTATAACTGCCATATTCAAAATAACAGTTATTTAAACATAACTCCTAAACCAAACTTGCAATATGTCTTAAACTGCCTGTTATATTGAATCTATGTGAGTTTTGCCAGAATCAGGTATTTTGGTAAGGTTTACAAATACAAAACTTGTGTTTTACTCATAATGACAGTATAACTGCAACATTTGATATGACAGTTATTTAAAAATGACTCCTAAACCAAACATGATAAATGACTAATAATGCCTGGAGAAATGTGTCTTTGTGAGTTTTACTGGAAAAAAATAATGTGTAAGGATTATAAAGACACAAGTTTTTTTTTTTTTTTTTATATGATGGTATGACTGTCATACTATATATGAAAGTTATATACACATAACTCCAAAACCAAAATGCATTTAGTCTGAAAATGCCTGTAATATTGTATCTTTTTGAGTTTTACCAGAATCAGGTATTTTGGTAAGGTTGACAAATACAAACGTTAGGTTTTACTCATAATGACAGTATACTGCCACATTCAATATGACAATTATTTAAACATAACTCCAAAACCAAACATGCATTATGTCTAAAAATGCTTAAAATTTTGTATCCATGTGAGTTTTACTAGAATCAGTTGTTTTTGTAAGGTTTACAAATATAAAATATTAGTTTTACTCATAATGAGAGTTTACTGTCACAATCAATCTGACAAAATGGCTAATAATGCCTGGAGGAATGTATATTTGTGAATTTTACTGAAACAAATATTTTGTAAGGTTTGTAAACACATACGTTAGTTGTTTTTTTTACTTAATTTTACAGTATAGCTGTCATACTATATATGAAAGTTTTATAAACATAACTCCAAAACCAAACATGCAATCCGTCTAAAAATGTCTGTAATATTTATTATATGTAAGTTTGATCAGAATCAGGTATTTTGGTAAGGTTTACAAATCAAAAAATTAGGTTTTACTCATAGTGACAGTATAACTGCCAGACTCAATATGACAGTTATTTAAACATAACTCCTAAAACACAAATGCAAAATGACTAATAATGCCTAGAGAAATGTATATTTGTGAATTTTACTGGAAAACAATATTTTGTAAGGTTTATAAAGACACAAGTTAGTTTTTTTTATTTAATATGATGGTATAACTGTCATACTAAATATGAAAGTTATATAAATATAACTCCAAAACCAAACATACATTATGTCTAAAAATGCCTGTAATATTGTATCTATGTGAGGTTTACCAGAATCAGGTATTTTGGTAAGGTTTACAATTACAAAAATTAGGTTTTACTCATAATGACAGTATAACTGCCACATTGACTGCCACCAAACATGCATTGTGTTTAAAAATGCTTATAATTTTGTATCAATGTGAGTTTTACTATAATCAGTTGTTTTTGTAAGTTTTACAAATACAAAATATTAGTTTTACTCATAATGACAGTATACTGACAAAATGGCTAATAATGCCTTGAGGGATGTATCTTTGTGAGTTTTACTGGAAAAAATATTTTGTAAGGTTTGTAAAGACACAAGTTAGTTTTTTTTTACACAATTTAACAGTTTAGCTGTCATACTATATATGAAAGTTATATAAACATAATTCCAAAACCAAATATGCAATTCATCTAAAAATGCCTGTAATATTGAATATATGTGAGTTTTATCAGATTCAGGTATTTTGGTAAGGTTTACGAATACAAAAATTAGGTTTTACTCATAGTGACAATATAACTGCCACACTCAATATGACAGTTAATTAAACATAACTCCTAAAACACAAATGCAAAATGACTAATAATGCCTAGACAAATGTATATTTGTGAATTTTACTGGAAAACAATATTTTGTAAGATTTGTAAAGATACAAATTAGTTTTTTTTTACTGAATATGATGGTATAACTGTCATACTAAATATGAAAGTTATATAAACATAAGTGAAAGTTAAAGTTAAAGTACCAATGATTGTCACACACACACTAGGTGTGGCGAGATTATTCTCTGCATTTGACCCATCACCCTTGATCACCCCCTGGGAGGTGAGGGGAGCAGTGGGCAGCAGCGGTGGCTGCGCCCGGGAATCATTTTGGTGATTTAACCCCCAATTCCAACCCTTGATGCTGAGTGCCAAGCAGGGAGGTAATGGGTCCCATTTTTTTATAGTCTTTGGTATGACCCGGCCGGGGTTTGAACTCACAACCTACCGATCTCAGGGCGGACACTCTAACCACTAGGCCACTGAGAAAGTTATATAAACATAACTCCAAAACCAAACATGCTTTATGTCTAAAAATTCCTGTAATATTGTATCGATGTGGGTTTTACCAGAATCAGGTATTTTGGTAAAGTTTACAAATACAAAAAATAGGTTTTACTCATAATGACAGTATAACTGCCACACTCAATATGACAGTTATTTAAACATAACTCCTAAACCAAACATGATAAATGGCTAAATATGCCTGGAGAAATGTATCTTTGTGAGTTTTACTGGGAACATTTTTTTTTGTAAGGTTTATAAAGACACAAGTTTTTTTTTTTTTACTCAATAGGATGGTATAACTGTCATACTAAATATAAAAGTTTTATAAACATAACTCCAAAACCAAACATGCATTATGTCTAAAAATGCCTGCAATATTGTATCTATGTGATTTTTACCAGAATTAGGCAATTTTGGTAAGGTTTATAAATACAATAAATAGGTTTTACTCACTATGACAGTATACTGTCACATTCAATCTGACAGTTATTTAAACATACTGTAACTCCTAAACCACAATTACAAAATGGCTAATAATGCCTGGAAAAATTTATCTTTGTGAGTTTTTTTGGAATTTTTTTTTTTTTTTATAAGGTTTGTAAAGAAGCAAGTTAGTTTTTTTTACTTAATATGACAGTATAACTGTCATACTAAATATGAAAGTTAAATAAACATAACTCCAAAACCAAACTTGCAATCTGTCTTAAACTTCCTGTAATATTGAATCTATGTGAGTTTTACCAGAATCTGGTATTTTGGTAAGGTTTACAAATACAAAAATTGGGTTTTACTCATAATGACAGTATAACTGCCATATTCAAAATAACAGTTATTTAAACATAACTCCTAAACCAAACATGGATTATGTCTAAAAATGCCTGTAATATTGTATCTATGTGAGTTTTACCAGAATAAGGAATTTTGGTAAGGTTTATAAATACAAAAATTAGGTTTTACTCATAATGACAGTATAACTGCCGCCCTCAATATGATGGTTATGTTAACATAACTCCTAAACCACACATGCAAAATGGCTAATAATGCCTGGAGAATTGTATCTTTGTGAGTTTTACTAGAAAAAAATATTTTGTAAGGTTTGTAAAGACAAAAGTTTTTTTTTTTTGCTCAATATGATGGTTTAACCGTCAAACTAAATATAAAAGTAATATAAACATCATTCCAAAACCAAACTCCTAAACCAAACTTGCAATCCGTCTTAAACTGCCTGTAATATTGAATCTATATGAGTTTCACCAGAATCAGGTATTTTGGTAAGGTTTACAAATACAAAACTTGGGTTTTACTCATAATGACAGTACAACTGCATTATTTGATATGACAGTTATTTAAACATAACTCCTAAACCAAACATGATAAATAGCTAATAATGCCTGGAAAAATGTATATAAACATAACTCCAAAACCAAACATGGATTATGTCTAAAAATGCCTGTAATATTGTATCTATGTGAGTTTTACCAGAATAAGGAATTTTAGTAAGGTTTATAAATACAAAAATTAGGTTTTACTCATAATGACAGTATAACTGCCGCCCTCAATATGATGGTTATGTTAACATAACTCCTAAACCACACATAAAAAATGGCTAATAATGCCTGGAGAATTGTATCTTTGTGAGTTTTACTAGAAAAAAATATTTTGTAAGGTTTGTAAAGACAAAAGTTTTTTTTTTTTTACTCAATATGATGGTTTAACCGTCAAACTAAATATAAAAGTAATATAAACATCATTCCAAAACCAAACTCCTAAACCAAACTTGCAATCCGTCTTAAACTGCCTGTAATATTGAATCTATATGAGTTTCACCAGAATCAGGTATTTTGGTAAGGTTTACAAATACAAAACTTGGGTTTTACTCATAATGACAGTATAACTGCATTATTTGATATGACAGTTATTTAAACATAACTCCTAAACCAAACATGATAAATAGCTAATAATGCCTGGAAAAATGTATATAAACATAACTCCAAAACCAAACATGGATTATGTCTAAAAATGCCTGTAATATTGTATCTATGTGAGTTTTACCAGAATAAAGAATTTTGGTAAGGTTTATAAATACAAAAATTTGGTTTTACTCATAATGACAGTATAACTGCCACCCTCAATATGACGGTTATGTTAACATAACTCCTAAACCACACATGCAAAATGGCTAATAATGCCTGGAGAAATGTATCTTTGTGAGTTTTACAGGGAAAAAAAATATTTTGTAAGGTTTGATAAGACACAAAATAGTTTTTTTTATTCAATATGTTTGTATAACTGTCATAATAAATGTAAAAGTTATATAAACATAACTCCAATACCAAACATGCAATCCGTCTAAAAATGCCTGTAATATTGAATCTATGGGAGTTTTACTAGAATCAGGTATTTTGTTAAGGTTTACAAATACAAAAATTAGGTTTTACTCACTATGACAGTATACTGTCACATTCAATCTGCCTGTTATTTAAACACAAATTCTAAACCACAGATGCAACATGGCTAATAATAACTGGAGACATGTATTTTTGTGAGTTTTACTGGAAAAAAAATATTTTGTAAGGTTTGTTTAGACACAAGTTAGTTTTTTTTACTCAATATGATGGAAACATGCTTTATGTCTAAAAAATCCTGTAATATTTTATCCATGTGAGTTTTATCAGAATCAGTTATTTTGGTAATTTTACAAAAACAAAAAATAGGTTTTACTCATAATGACAGTATATCTGCCACACTCAATATGACAGTTATTTAAACATAACTCTAAACCAAACATGGTTAATGGCTAATAATGCCTGGAGAAATGTATCTTTGTGAGTTTTACTGGAAACGTTTTTTTTTAAGGTTTATAAAGACACAAGTTAGTTTTTTTTACTCAATATGACAGTATAACTGTAATACTAAATGTAAAAAATATATAAACATAACTCCAAAACCAAACATGCATTATGTTAAAAAATGCCTGTAATTTTGTATCAATGCGAGTTTTACTAAAATCAATTGTTGCAGTAAGGTTTGCAAATACAAAATATTGGTTTTACTCACCATGATAGTATACTGTCACATTCAATTTTACAGTTATTCAAACATAACTACCAAACCACATATGCAAAATGGCTATAATGCCTGGAGAAATGTATCTTTGTGAGATTACTGGAAAAACATATTTTGTAAGGATTGTAAAGAAACAATTTAGTTTTTTTTACTTAATATGATGAGGTGGCGACTTTTCCAGGGTGTACCCCGCCTTCCGCCTGATTGTAGCTGAGAAGGGAATAAGCGGTAGAAAATGGATGGATGGATGGACAGTATAACTGTCATACTAAATGTAAAAGTAGTATAAACATAACTCCAAAACCAAACATGCATTATGTCTAAAAATGCCTGTAATATTGTATCCATGTGAGTTTTGCTAGCATCAGTTGTTTTTGTAAGTTTTGCAAATACAAAATATTGGTTTTACTCACTATGACAGAATACTGTCACATTCAATCTGACAGCTATTTAAACATAACTCCTAAACCACACATGCAAAATGACTAATAATGCCTGGAAAAATGTATCTCTGTGAATTTTACTGGAAAACAATATTTTGTAAGGTTTGTAAAATTACAAGTTTGTTATTTTTTACTCAATTTGACAGTATAACTGTCATACTAAATATGAAAGTTATATACACATAACTCTAAAACCAAACTTGCAATCCGTCTAAAAATGCCTGTAATATTGAATCTATGTGAGTTTTACCAAAATCAGGTATTTTGGTAAGGTTTACAAATACAAAACTTGGGTTTTACTCATAATGACAGTATAACTGCATTATTTGATATGACAGTTATTTAAACATAACTCCTAAACCAAACATGATAAATAGCTAATAATGCCTGGAAAAATGTATATAAACATAACTCCAAAACCAAACATGGATTATGTCTAAAAATGCCTGTAATATTGTATCTATGTGAGTTTTACCAGAATAAGGAATTTTAGTAAGGTTTATAAATACAAAAATTAGGTTTTACTCATAATGACAGTATAACTGCCGCCCTCAATATCAATCAATCAATCAATCAATCTGATATGATGGTTATGTTAACATAACTCCTAAACCACACATAAAAAATGGCTAATAATGCCTGGAGAATTGTATCTTTGTGAGTTTTACTAGAAAAAAATATTTTGTAAGGTTTGTAAAGACAAAAGTTTTTTTTTTTTTACTCAATATGATGGTTTAACCGTCAAACTAAATATAAAAGTAATATAAACATCATTCCAAAACCAAACTCCTAAACCAAACTTGCAATCCGTCTTAAACTGCCTGTAATATTGAATCTATATTAGTTTCACCAGAATCAGGTATTTTGGTAAGGTTTACAAATACAAAACTTGGGTTTTACTCATAATGACAGTATAACTGCATTATTTGATATGACAGTTATTTAAACATAACTCCTAAACCAAACATGATAAATAGCTAATAATGCCTGGAAAAATGTATATAAACATAACTCCAAAACCAAACATGGATTATGTCTAAAAATGCCTGTAATATTGTATCTATGTGAGTTTTACCAGAATAAAGAATTTTGGTAAGGTTTATAAATACAAAAATTTGGTTTTACTCATAATGACAGTATAACTGCCACCCTCAATATGACGGTTATGTTAACATAACTCCTAAACCACACATGCAAAATGGCTAATAATGCCTGGAGAAATGTATCTTTGTGAGTTTTACAGGGAAAAAAAATATTTTGTAAGGTTTGATAACACACAAAATAGTTTTTTTTATTCAATATGTTTGTATAACTGTCATAATAAATGTAAAAGTTATATAAACATAACTCCAATACCAAACATGCAATCCGTCTAAAAATGCCTGTAATATTGAATCTATGGGAGTTTTACTAGAATCAGGTATTTTGTTAAGGTTTACAAATACAAAAATTAGGTTTTACTCACTATGACAGTATACTGTCACATTCAATCTGCCTGTTATTTAAACACAAATTCTAAACCACAGATGCAAAATGGCTAATAATAACTGGAGACATGTATTTTTGTGAGTTTTACTGGAAAAAAAATATTTTGTAAGGTTTGTTTAGACACAAGTTAGTTTTTTTTACTCAATATGATGGAAACATGCTTTATGTCTAAAAAATCCTGTAATATTTTATCCATGTGAGTTTTATCAGAATCAGTTATTTTGGTAATTTTACAAAAACAAAAAATAGGTTTTACTCATAATGACAGTATATCTGCCACACTCAATATGACAGTTATTTAAACATAACTCTAAACCAAACATGGTTAATGGCTAATAATGCCTGGAGAAATGTATCTTTGTGAGTTTTACTGGAAACGTTTTTTTTTAAGGTTTATAAAGACACAAGTTAGTTTTTTTTACTCAATATGACAGTATAACTGTAATACTAAATGTAAAAAATATATAAACATAACTCCAAAACCAAACATGCATTATGTTAAAAAATGCCTGTAATTTTGTATCAATGCGAGTTTTACTAAAATCAATTGTTGTAGTAAGGTTTGCAAATACAAAATATTGGTTTTACTCACCATGATAGTATACTGTCACATTCAGTTTTACAGTTATTCAAACATAACTACCAAACCACATATGCAAAATGGCTATAATGCCTGGAGAAATGTATCTTTGTGAGATTACTGGAAAAACATATTTTGTAAGGTTTGTAAAGAAACAATTTAGTTTTTTTTACTTAATATGGATGGATGGATGACAGTTATACTGTCCAACCATCCATCCATTTTCTACCGCTTATTCCCTTTGGGGTCGCGGGGGGGGGCGCTGGAGCCTATCTCAGCTACAATCGGGCGGAAGGCGGTGTACACCCTGGACAAGTCGCCATCTCATCGCAGGGTGTACCCCGCCTTCCGCCTGATTGTAGCTGAGAAGGGAATAAGCGGTAGAAAATGGATGGATGGATGGACAGTATAACTGTCATACTAAATGTAAAAGTAGTATAAACATAACTCCAAAACCAAACATGCATTATGTCTAAAAATGCCTGTAATATTGTATCCATGTGAGTTTTTCTAGAATCAGTTGTTTTTGTAAGTTTTGCAAATACAAAATATTGGTTTTACTCACTATGACAGTATACTGTCCCATTCAATCTGACAGCTATATAAACATAACTCCTAAACCACACATGCAAAATGACTAATAATGCCTGGAAAAATGTATCTCTGTGAATTTTACTGGAAAAAAAATATTTTGTAAGGTTTGTAAAATTACAAGTTTGTTATTTTTTACTCAATTTGACAGTATAACTGTCATACTAAATATGAAAGTTATATACACATAACTCTAAAACCAAACTTGCAATCCGTCTAAAAATGTATGTAATATTGAATCTATGTGAGTTTTACCAAAATCATGTATTTTAGTAAGGTTTACAAATACAAAAATTAGGTTTTACTCAAAATGACAGTATAACTGCCACACTCAATATCACAGTTTTTTAAACATAACTCCTAAAAAACAAATGCAAAATGACAAATAATGCCTGGAAAAATGTATCTTTGTGAATATTAATGAAAAAAAATATTTTGTAAGGTTTGTAAAGACACAAATTAGTTTGTTTTTTTTACTTAATATGATAGTATAACTGTCTATTAAATATGAAAGTTATATGATCATAACTCCAAAACCAAACATGTTTTATGTCTAAAAATTCCTGTAATATTGTATCTATGTGAGTTTTACCAGAATCAGGTATTTTGGTAAGGTTTACTAATACAAAAAATAGGTTTTACTAATAATGACAAGATAACTGCCACATTTAACATGAACAGGTATTTAAACATAATTCCTAAACCAAACATGATAAATGGCTAATAATGCCTGGAGAAATGTATCGTTGTGCGTTTTACAGGAAAAAAATAATTTGTAAGGTTTATAAAGACACAATGTAGTTTTGTTTTACTCAATATGATGGTATAACCGTCATACTAAATATGAAAGTTATATAAACATAACTCCAAAAACAAACATGAATTGTGTCTAAAAATACCTGTAATATTGTATCTATGTGAGTTTTACCAGAATCAGGTATTTTGGTAAGGTTTACAAATACAAAAATCAGGTTTTACTCACTATGACAGTATACTGTCACATTCAATCTGACAGTTATGTAAACATAACTCTTAAACCACACATGCAAAATGGCTAATAATGCCTGGAGACATGTATCTTTGTGAGTTGTACTAGGACAACTATTTTGTAAGGTTTGTAAAGACCCACGTTTGTTTTTTTTACTCAATATGACAGTATAACGGTCATACTACATGCAAAAAAATATATAAACATGACTCCAAAACCAAACTTGCAATCCGTCTAAAAATGTCTGTAATATAGAATCTATGTGAGTTTTACCAAAATGAGGTATTTTGGTAAGGTTGACAAATAAAAAAAATAGGTTTTACTGATAGTGACATTATAAGTGCCACACTCAATATGACAGTTATTTAAACATAACTCATAAACGACACATGAAAATGGCTATTAATTCTGGAGAAATGTATCTTTGTTAGTTTTACTAGAGTAATGATCTTTTGTAAGGTTTGCAAAGACACAATTTTTTTTACTCAATATGACGGTATAACTGTCAAACTAAATAAAAAAGTTATAGAAACATAACTCCAAAACCAAACTCCAAAAACCAAACATGCAATCCATTTAAAAATGCCTGTAATATTAAATATATGTGAGTTTTATCAGAATCAGGTATTTTGGTAAGGTTTAAAATACCAAAATTAGGTTTTACTCATAATGACAGTAAAACTGCCACGCTCAATATGACAGTTATTTAAACATAACTCCTAAAACACACATGCAAAATGACAAATATTGCGTGGAAAAATGTATCGTTGTGATTTTTACTGGAAAAAAATATTTTGTAAGGTTTGTAAAGATACTGTTTTTTTTTTTAACTCAATATGATGGTATAACTGTCATACTGAATATGAAAGTTTTATAAACATAACTCCAAAACCAAACTTGCAATTCGTAAAAAAAATGGCTGTAATATTGAATATATGTGATTTTTACCAGAATCAGGTATTTTGGTAAGGATTACAAATAAAAAATGAGGTTTTACTCATAATGACGGATAACCGCCACATTTTTTTGAACATAACTCCTAAACAAAACATGCTAAATGGCTAATAATGCCTGGAGAAATGTATCTTTGTGAGTTTTACTGGTAAGGTTTGTAAAGACACAAGTTAGTTTTTTCTAACTCAAAAAGACAGTATAACTGTCATAAAAAATGGAAAAGTTATATAAACATAACTCCAAAACCAAACATGCATTATGTCTAAAAATGCCTGAAATGATGTATCCATGTGAGTTTTACTAGAATCAGTTGTTTTTGTAAGTTTTGCAAATACAAAATATTGTTTTAACTCACTATGACAGTA
The DNA here is from genome assembly GCF_033978685.3 of Nerophis lumbriciformis. Lineage (NCBI taxonomy): Eukaryota > Metazoa > Chordata > Actinopteri > Syngnathiformes > Syngnathidae > Nerophis > Nerophis lumbriciformis. The sequence continues at coordinate 32,086,314 of NC_084561.2, forward strand.
TACTGTCACATTCGATCCGACAGTTATTTAAACATAACTCCTAAACCACACATTCAAAATGACTAATAATGCCGGGAGAAATGTATCTCTGTGAATTTTTCTGGAAAAAATATTTTGTAAGGATTTGTTATAACACAAGTTAGGTATTTTTTTACTCAATATGACAGCAGTATACTGTCATAGTGAGTAAAACCAATATTTTGTATTTGCAAACCTTACCAAATTACCTGATTCTGGTAAAACTCACATAGATACAATATTTTAGGCATTTTTAGACATAATGCATGTTCATTTTTGGAGTTATGTTTATATAACTTTTACATTTAGTTTGACAGTTATACTGTTATATTGAATTAAAAAAACTAACTTGCGTTGTTGCAAAACTTACAAAAGATACATTTTCTAGTAAAGCTAACAAGGATACATGTCTTCAGGCATTATTAGACATGTTGCATGTTTGGTGTAGGAATTATGTTGAAAAATATTTGTATTGCTTTTTTCGCATTATCGCAGGATTTTAAGAACATTACTGGCATATTAAGTAAAAAACTACTATGACAGTATACTGTCACATTCAATCTGCCTGTTATTTAAACATAAATTCTAAACCACAGATGGCTAATAATGCCTGGAGAAATGTATTTTTGTGAGTTTTACCGGAAAAAAATATTTTGTAAGGTTTGTATAGACATAAGTTAGTTTTTTTTTACTCAATATGATAGTATAACTGTCTTACTAAATTTGAAAGTTATATAAACATTACTCCAAAACCAAACTTGCAATCTGTCTAAAAATGTCTGTAATATTGAATATATGTGATTTTTACCAGAATCAGGTATTTTGTTAAGGATTACATATACAAAAATTAGGTTTTACTCATAATGACGGATAACTGCCACATTCGAAATGACTTAACTTCTAAACAAAACATGCTAAATGGCTAATAAAGCCTGGAGAAATGTATCTTTGTGAGTTTTACTGGGAGAAAAAAAAAAAAAAAAGTAAGGTTTGTAAAGACACAAGTTAGTTGGACAGTATAACTGTCATACTAAATGGAAAAGTTATATAAACATAACTCCAAAACCAAACATGCATTTTGTCTAAAAATGCCTGAAATTATGTATCCATGTGAGTTTTACTAGAATCAGTAATTTTTGTAAGTTTTGCAAATACAAAATATTGGTTATACTCACTATGACAGTATACTGTCACATTCAATCTGACAGTTATTTAAACATAACTCCTAAACTACACATTCAAAAAGACTAATAATGCCTCGAGAAATGTATCTCTGTGAATTTTTCTGGAAAAAAATATTTTTTAAGGTTTGTTATGACACAAGTTTTTTTTTTTTTTACTCAATATGACAGCAGTATACTGTCATAGTGAGTAAAACCAATATTTTGTATTTGCAAACCTTACAAAAACAACTGATTCTAGTAAAACTCACATGGATACAAAATTACAGGCATTTTATGTTTATATAACTTTTCCATTTATTATGACAGTTATACCGTCTTTTTGAGTCAGAAAAAACTAACTTGTGTCTTTAGAAACCTTACAAATTTTTTTTTTCCCAGTAAAACTCACAAAGATACATTTCTCCAGGCATTATTAGCCATTTAGCATGTTTTGTTTAGGAGTTATGTTCAAAAAAATGTGGCGGTTATCCGTCATTATGAGTAAAACCTAACTTTTGTATTTGTAATCCTTACCAAAATACCTGATTCTGGTAAAAATCACATAGATACAATATTGCAGGCATTTTTAGACATAATGCATGTTTGGTTTTGGAGTTATGTTTTTACAACTTTTATATTTAGTATGACAGTTATACCATCATATTGAGTAAAAAAAATAACTTGTGTCTTTATAAACCTTACAAAAAAAATGTTTCCCAGTAAAACTCACAAAGATACATTTCTCTAGGCATAATTAGCCATTTATCAAGTTTGGTTTAGGAGTTATGTTTAGACAACTGTCATATTGAGTGTGGCAGTTATACTGTCATTATGAGTAAAATCTATTTTTTGTATTTGTAAACCTTACCAAAATACCTGATTCTGGTTAAACCCACATCGATACAATATTACAGGAATTTTTAGACATAAAGCATGTTTGGTTTTGGAGTTATGTATATATAAATTTCATATTAAGTATGGAAGTTATACCATCATATTTAGTAAAAAACAACAAATATTTTGTATCTTTACAAACTATACAAAATATTGTTTTCCAATAAAACTCACAAATATACCTTTCTATAGGCATTATTAGTCATTTTGCATTTGTGTTTTAGGAGTTATTAGGAGTAATTAACTGTCATATTGAGTGTGGCAGTTATACTGTCACTATGAGTAAAACTTAATTTTTGTTTTTGTAAACCTTACAAAAATACCTGATTCTGATAAAACTCACATATAATCAATATTACAGGCATTTTTAGATGGATTGCATATTTGGTTTTGGAGTTGTGTTTATATAACTTTCATATATAGTATGACAGCTATACTGTTAAATTGTGTAAAAAAAAAAACTAACTCGTGTCTTTACCAAAATACCTGATTCAGGTAAAACTCATATAGATTCAATATTACAGGCAGTTTAAGACGGATTGCAAGTTTGGTTTAGGAGTTTGTTTTTGGAATTATGTTTATATTAATTTAATATTTAGTTTGACAGTTATACCATCATATTCAGTAAAAAAAAATAACTTTTGTCTTTACAAACCTTACAAAATAGTTTTTTCTAGTAAAATTCACAAAGATACATTTCTCCAGGCATTATTAGCCATTTAGCATGTTTGGTTTAGGAGTTGTGTTTAAATAACTGTTATTTTGAATATGGCAGTTATACTGTTTTTATGAGTAAAACCCAATTTTTGTATTTGTAAACCTTACCAAAAATACCCGATTCGGGTAAAAATCACATTGATACAATATTGCAGGCAATATTGCATGTTTGGTTTTGGAGTTATGTTTATACAACTTTCATATTTAGTATGACAGTTATACCATCATATTGAGTAAAAAAAAAAAAAACTTGTGTCTTTATAAACCTTACAATTTTTTTCCCCCCAAAACTCACAAAGATACAATTCTCCAGGCATAATTAGCCATTTATCATGTTTGGTTTAGGAGTTATGTTTAAATAACTGTCATATTGAGTGTGGCAGTTATTGTATTGTGTGTCATTATAAATAAAAACCTATTTTTTGTATTTGTAAACCTTACCAAAATACCTGATACAATATTACAGGAATTTTTAGACATAAAGCATGTTTGGTTTTGAAGTCATGTTTATATAACTTTCATATCTAGTATGACAGTTATACCATCATATTGAGTAAAAAAAAAAGTAATTTGTATCTTTACAAATCTTACAAAATATTGTTTTCCAGTAAAATTCACAAATATACATTTCTTTAGGCATTATTAGTCATTTTGCATTTGTGTTTTAGAAGTTATGTTTAATTAACTGTCATATTGAGTGTGGCAGTTATATTGTCACTATGAGTAAAACCTAATTTTTGTATTCGTAAACCTTACCAAAATACCTGAATCTGATAAAACTCACATATATTCAATATTACAGGCATTTTTAGACGGATTGCATATTTGGTTTTGGAATTATGTTTATATAACTTTCATATATAGTATGACAGCTAAACTGTTAAATTGTGTAAAAAAAACTAACTTGTGTCTTTACAAACCTTACAAAATATTTTTTCCAGTAAAACTCACAAAGATACATTCCTCAAGGCATTATTAGCCATTTTGTCAGTATACTGTCATTATGAGTAAAACTAATATTTTGTATTTGTAAACCTTACAAAAACAACTGATTATAGTAAAACTCACATGGATACAAAATTATAAGCATTTTTAAACACAATACATGTTTGGTGGCAGTCAATGTGGCAGTTATTCTGTCATTATGAGTAAAACCAGTATTTTGTATTTGCAAACCTTACAAAAACAACTGATTCTAGTAAAACTCACATAGATACAATATTACAGTTATTTTTAGATATAATGCATGTTTGATTTTGGAGTTATGTTTATATAACTTTTACATTTAGTATGACAGTTATAATGTCATATTGAGTAAAAACAATAACTTGTCTTACAAACCTTACAATTTTTTCCAAGCATTATTAGCCATTTTGCATGTGTGGTTTAGGAGTTATATTTAAATAACTGTCATATTGAGTGTGGCAGTTATACTGTCATTATGAGTAAAACCTTATTTTTGTATTTGTAAACCTTACCAAAATACCTGATTGTAGTAAAACTCACATAGATACAATTTTACAGGCATTTTTAGACATAATGCAAGAGTGACATTTTAAAGCATTACAGACTGCACCATGGGACCTTTGGACACAGCCATTCAAAATGTAAAATGTATACAAACAAAACTCCAAAACCAAACATGCATTATGTCTAAAAATGCCTGTAACATTGTATCCATGTGAGTTTTACTAGAATCAGTTGTTTTTTTAAGGGTTGCAAATACAAAATATTGGTTTTACTCACTATAACAGTATGTTGTCACATTCAATCTGGCAGATATTTAAACATAACTCCTAAACCACACATACAAAATGACTAATAATGCCTGGGGAAATGTATCTTTGTGAGTTTTACTGAAAAAAAAAAAAAAAATTGTAAGGTTTGTAAAGACACAAGTTAGTTTTTTTTACTCAATATGACAGTATAACTGTCATACTAAATATGAAAGTTATATAAACATAACTCCAAAACCAAGGTTTGCAAATACAAAATATTGGTTTTACTCACTATGACAGTATGTTGTCACACTCAATATGACAGTTATTTAAATATAACTCATAAACCACACATGCAAAATGGCTAATAATGCTTGGAAAAATGTATATTTGTGAGTTTTACTGGAAAAAAAAATTGTAAGGTTTGTAAAGACAGAAGTTATTTTTTTTACTCAATATGACATTATAACTGTCATACTAAATGTAAAAGTTATATAAACTTAACTCCAAAACCAAACATGCATTATATCTAAAAATGCCTGTAATTTTGTGTCCATGTGAGTTTTACTAGAATCAGTTGTTTTTGTAAGGTTTGCAAATACAAAATATTGGTTTTACTCACTATGACAGTATACTGCTGTCATATTGAGTAAAAAAAAACAAAAAAAACTTTTTACTCAATATGACAAACCTTACAAAATATTTTTTTCCAGAAAGATTCACAGATACATTTATCCAGGCATTATTAGTCATTTTGAATGTGTGGTTTAGGAGTTATGTTTAAATAACTGTCAGATTGAATGTGACAGTATACTGTGAGTGAGTATAACCAATATTTTGTATTTGCAAAACTTACAAAAACAACTGATTCTAGTAAAACTCACATGGATACATCATTTCAGGCATTTTTAGACAACATGCATGTTTGGTTTTGGAGATACGTTTATATAACTTTTCCATTAAGTATGACAGTTATACTGTCATTTTGAGTTAAAAAAAACTCTTTACAAACCTTAAATTTTTTTTCCCAGTAAAACTCACAAAGATACATTTCTCCAGGCATTAATAGCCATTTAGCATGTTTTGTTTAGGAGTTATGTTTAGAAAAACTGTCATTTTGAATGTGGTAGTTATCCGTCATTATGATTAAAACCTATTTTTTGTATTTGTAATCCTTACCAAAATACCTGATTCTGGTAAAACTCACATAGATACAATATTACAGGCATTTTTAGACATAATGCATGTTTGGTTTCGGAGTTATGTTTATATAAATTTTTCCAGGCATTATTAGCCATTAATCATGTTTGGTTTAGGAGTTATGTTTAAATAACCGTCATATCAAATAATGCAGTTATACTGTCATTATGAGTAAAACCCAAGTTTTGTATTTGTAAACCTTACCAAAATACCTGATTTTGGTAAAACTCACATAGATTCAATATTACAGGCATTTTTAGACGGATTGCAAGTTTGGTTTTAGAGTTATGTGTATATAACTTTCATGTTTAGTATGACAGTTATACTGTCAAATTGAGTAAAAAATAACAAACTTGTAATTTTACAAACCTTACAAAATATTTTTTTCCAGTAAAATTCACAGAGATACATTTTTCCAGGCATTATTAGTCATTTTGCATGTGTGGTTTAGGAGTTATGTTTAAATAGCTGTCATAATGAATGTGACAGTATACTGTCATAGTGAGTAAAACCAATATTTTGTATTTGCAAAACTTACAAAAACAACTGATTCTAGTAAAACTCACATGGATACAATATTACAGGCATTTTTAGACATAATGCATGTTTGGTTTTGGAGTTATGTTTATACTACTTTTACATTTAGTATGACAGTTATACTGTCCATCCATCCATCCATTTTCTACCGCTTATTCCCTTCTCAGCTACAATCAGGCGGAAGGCGGGGTACACCCTGGAAAAGTCGCCACCTCATCATATTAAGTAAAAAAAACTAAATTGTTTCTTTACAATCCTTACAAAATATGTTTTTCCAGTAATCTCACAAAGATACATTTCTCCAGGCATTATAGCCATTTTGCATATGTGGTTTGGTAGTTATGTTTAAATAACTGTCAAATTGAATGTGACAGTATACTATCATGGTGAGTAAAACCAATATTTTGTATTTGCAAACCTTACTACAACAATTGATTTTAGTAAAACTCGCATGGATACAAAATTACAGGCATTTTTAAACATAATGCATGTTAGGTTTTGGAGTTATGTTTATATATTTTTTACATTTAGTATTACAGTTATACTGTCATATTGAGTAAAAAAAACTAACTTGTGTCTTTATAAACCTTAAAAAAAAAATGTTTTTTTAAAACTCACAAAGATACATTTCTCCACGCATTATTAGCCATTAACCATGTTTGGTTTAGAGTTATGTTTAAATAACTGTCATATTGAGTGTGGCAGATATACTGTCATTATGAGTAAAACCTATTTTTTGTTTTTGTAAAATTACCAAAATAACTGATTCTGATAAAACTCACATGGATAATATATTACAGGATTTTTTTAGACATAAAGCATGTTTCCATCATATTGAGTAAAAAATACTAACTTGTGTCTAAACAAACCTTACAAAATATTTTTTTTCCAGTAAAACTCAGAAAAATAAATTTCTCCAGTTATTATTAGCCATTTTGCATCTGTGGTTTAGAATTTGTGTTTAAATAACAGGCAGATTGAATGTGACAGTATACTGTCATAGTGAGTAAAACCTAATTGTTGTATTTGTAAACCTTAACAAAATACCTGATTCTAGTAAAACTCACATAGATTCAATATTACAGGCATTTTTGGACGGATTGCATGTTTGGTATTGGAGTTATGTTTATATAACTTTTACATTTATTATGACAGTTATACAAACATATTGAATAAAAAAAACTATTTTGTGTCTTATCAAACCTTACAAAATATTTTTTTTCCCTGTAAAACTCACAAAGATACATTTCTCCAGGCATTATTAGCCATTTTGCATGTGTGGTTTAGGAGTTTGTTAACATAACCGTCATATTGAGGGTGGCAGTTATACTGTCATTATGAGTAAAACCTAATTTTTGTATTTATAAACCTTACCAAAATTCCTTATTCTGGTAAAACTCACATAGATACAATATTACAGGCATTTTTAGACATAATCCATGTTTGGTTTTGGAGTTATGTTTATATACATTTTTCCAGGCATTATTAGCTATTTATCATGTTTGGTTTAGGAGTTATGTTTAAATAACTGTTATTTTGAATATGGGAGTTATACTGTCATTATGAGTAAAACCCAAGTTTTGTATTTGTAAACCTTACCAAAATACCTGATTCTGGTGAAACTCATATAGATTCAATATTACAGGCAGTTTAAGACGGATTGCAAGTTTGGTTTAGGAATTTGGTTTTGGAATGATGTTTATATTACTTTTATATTTAGTTTGACAGTTATACCATCATATTGAGTAAAAAAAAAAAAACTTTTGTCTTTACAAACCTTACAAAATATTTTTTTCTAGTAAAACTCACAAAGATACAATTCTCCAGGCATTATTAGCCATTTTGCATGTGTGGTTTAGGAGTTATGTTAACATAACCATCATATTGAGGGCGGCAGATATACTGTCATTATGAGTAAAACCTAATTTTTGTATTTATAAACCTTACCAAAATTCCTTATTCTGGTAAAACTCACATAGATACAATATTACAGGCAGTTTTAGACATAATCCATGTTTGGTTTTGGAGTTATGTTTATATACATTTATCCAGGCATTATTAGCTATTTATCATGTTTGGTTTAGGAGTTATGTTTAAATAACTGTTATTTTGAATATGGGAGTTATACTGTCATTATGAGTAAAACCCAATTTTTGTATTTGTAAACCTTACCAAAATACCTGATTCTGGTGAAACTCATATAGATTCAATATTACAGGCAGTTTAAGACGGATTGCAAGTTTGGTTTAGGAATTTGGTTTTGGAATGATGTTTATATTACTTTTATATATAGTTTGACAGTTATACCATCATATTGAGTAAAAAAACAAAAACTAATTTGTATCTTTACAAACCTTACAAAATATTGTTTTCCAGTAAAATTCACAAATATACCTTTCTCCAGGCATTATTAGTCATTTTGCATTTGTGTTTTAGGAGTTATGTTTAATTAACTGTCATATTGAGTGTGGCAGTTATATTGTCACTATGAGTAAAACCTAATTTTTGTATTCGTAAACCTTACCTAAATACCTGAATCTGATAAAACTAACATATATTCAATATTACAGGCATTTTTAGACTTATTGCATATTTGGTTTTGGAATTATGTTTATATAACTTTCATATATAGTATGACAGCTAAACTGTTAAATTGTGTAAAAAAAACTAACTTGTGTCTTTACAAACCTTACACAATATTTTTTCCAGTAAAACTCACAAAGATACATTCCTCAAGGCATTATTAGCCATTTTGTCAGTATACTGTCATTATGAGTAAAACTAATATTTTGTATTTGTAAAACTTACAAAAACAACTGATTATAGTAAAACTCACATGGATACAAAATTATAAGCATTTTTAAACACAATGCATGTTTGGTGGCAGTCAATGTGGCAGTTATACTGTCATTATGAGTAAAACCTAATTTTTGTAATTGTAAACCTTACCAAAATACCTGATTCTGGTAAACCTCACATAGATACTACAGTAGTATTACAGGCATTTTTAGACATAATGTATGTTTGGTTTTGGAGTTATATTTATATAACTTTCATATTTAGTATGACAGTTATACCATCATATTAAATAAAAAAAACTAACTTGTGTCTTTATAAACCTTACAAAATATTGTTTTCCAGTAAAATTCACAAATATACATTTCTCTAGGCATTATTAGTCATTTTGCATTTGTGTTTTAGGAGTTATGTTTAAATAACTGTTATATTGAGTCTGGCAGTTATACTGTCACTATGAGTAAAACCTAATTTTTTTCTATTTGTAAACCTTACCAAAATACCTGATTCTGATAAAACTACATATAATAAATATTACAGACATTTTTAGACGGATTGCATGTTTGGTTTTGGAGTTATGTTTATAAAACTTTCATATATAGTATGACAGCTATACTGTAAAATTAAGTAAATAAAAAACTAACGTATGTGTTTACAAACCTTACAAAATATTTGTTCCAGTAAAATTCACAAATATACATTCCTCCAGGCATTATTAGCCATTTTGTCAGATTGATTGTGACAGTAAACTCTCATTATGAGTAAAACTAATATTTTGTATTTGTAAACCTTACAAAAACAACTGATTCTAGTAAAACTCACATGGATACAAAATTATAAGCATTTTTAGACATAATGCATGTTTGGTTTTGGAGTTATGTTTAAATAATTGTCATATTGAATGTGGCAGTATACTGTCATAATGAGTAAAACCTAATGTTTGTATTTGTCAACCTTACCAAAATACCTGATTCTGGTAAAACTCAAAAATATATAATATTACAGGCATTTTCAGAATAAATGCATTTTGGTTTTGGAATTATGTGTATATATAACTTTCATATTTAGTATGACAGTTATACCATCATATTAAATAAAAAATAAAAAACTTGTGTCTTTATAATCCTTACACATTATTTTTTTCCAGTAAAACTCACAAAGACACATTTCTACAGGCATTATTAGTCATTTATCATGTTTGGTTTAGGAGTCCTGCGATGAGATGGCGACTTGTCCAGGGTGTACCCCGCCTTCCGCCCGATTGTAGCTGAGATAGGCTCCAGCGCCCCCCGCGACCCCAAAGGGAATAAGCGGTAGAAAATGGATGGATGGGTTTAGGAGTCATTTTTAAATAACTGTCATATCAAATGTTGCAGTTATACTGTCATTATGAGTAAAACCCAAGTTTTGTATTTGTAAACCTTACCAAAATACCTGATTCTGGCAAAACTCACATAGATTCAATATAACAGGCAGTTTAAGACATATTGCAAGTTTGGTTTAGGAGTTTGGTTTTGGAATTATGTTTATCTAACTTTCATATTTAGTATGACAGTCATCATATTGAGTAAAAAAAACTAATAACTTTTTTCTTTACAAACCTTACAAAATGTTTTTTTTTCTAGTAAAACTCACAAATAAATGATAAAATGGTAAATAAATGGGTTGTACTTATATAGCGCTTTTCTACCTTCAAGGTACTCAAAGCGCTTTGACACTACTTCCACATTTACCCATTCACACACACATTCACACACTGATGGAGGGAGCTGCCATGCAAGGCGCTACCAGCACCCATCAGGAGCAAGGGTGAAGTGTCTTGCTCAGGACACAACGGACATGACGAGGTTGGTACTAGGTGGGGATTGAACCAGGGACCCTCGGGTCGCGCACGGCCACTCTTCCACTGCGCCACGCCGACAAAGATTCATTTCTCCAGGCATTATTAGCCATTTAGCATATTTGGTTTAGGAGTTATGTTTAAATAACTGTTATTTTGAATATGGCAGTTATACTGTCATTATGAGTAAAACCCAATTTTTGTATTTGTAAACAATACCAAAATAACTGATTCTGGTAAAACTAACATATATTCAATATTAAAGGTATTTTTAGACGGATTTGCAAGTTTAGTTTTGGTGTTATATTTATTAAACTTTCATATTTAGTATGACAGTTATACTGTCATATTGAGTAAAAAAAAGCTAACTTGTGTCTTTACAAACCTTACAAACTTTTTTTTTCCTGTAAAACTTACAAAGATACATTTCTCCAGGCAATATTTGACATTTTGCTTATGGTTTAGGAGTTATGTTTAAATAACAGTCAGATTGAATATGACAGTATACTGTCATAATAGTTTTTTACTCAATATGCCAGTAATGTTCTTAAAATCCTGAGATAATGCAAAAAAAGCAAAAAAAAATGTTTTTCAACATAAATCCTACACCAAACATGCAACATGTCTAAGAATGCCTGAAGACATGTACCTTTGTTAGTTTTACTAGAAAATGTATCTTTTGTAAGTTTTGCAACGACGCAAGTTAGTTTTTTTAATTCAATATAACAGTATAACTGTCAAACTAAATGTAAAAGTTATATAAACATAACTCCAAAACTGAACATGTATTATGTCTAAATATTGTATCTATGTGAATTTTACCAGATTAAGGTAATTTGGTAAGGTTTACAAATACAAAAATTGGGTTTTTGTCATAATGACAGTATAACTGCTATATTCAATTTTACAGTTATTTAAACATAACTTCCTAACCACACATGCAAATAGGTTAATAAAGCCTATAACAATGCATCCTTGTGAGTTTTACTCGAAATATTTGCTATTTTAAGGCTTGCAAACACAAAAAGTAGTTTTTTACTCATTATGACAGTAATGTTCTTAAAATCCTGAGATAATTCGAAATAAGCAAAAAAAATATTTTTTTCAGATAATTCCTACATCAAACATGCAACATGTCTAATAATGCCTGAAGACATGCATCTTTGTTAGTTTTACTAGAAAAATTATCTTTTGTAAGTTTTGCAAAGAGGCAAGTTAGTTTTTTTAATTCAATATGACAGTATAACTGTCATACCAAATATGAAAGTTATATAAACATTTCTCCAAAACTAAACATGCATTAGGTCTAAAAATGCCTAAATTATTGTATCTATGTGAGTTTTACAAGAATCAGTAAATTTGGTAAGGTGTACAATTACATAAATAAGGGGTTTACTCATAATGACAGATAACTGCTACATTCAATTTTACAGTTATTTAAACATAACTTCCTAACCACACTTGCAAAATAGGCTAATAAAGCCTAAAACAATGCATCCATGTGAGTTTTACTCGACACATTTGCTATTTTAAGGCTTGCAAACACAAAAAGTAGTTTTTTACTCATTAAGACATTAATGTTCTTAAAATCATGAGATAATGCGAAATAAGCAATAAAAATGTTTTTCAACATAATTCCTACACCAAACATGCAACATGTCTAATAATACGTAAAGATATGTATCTTTGTTAGTTTTACTAGAAACATTATCTTTTGTAAGTTTTGCAAAGAGGCAAGTTAGTTTTTTTAATTCAATATTACAGTATAACTGTCATACCAAATATGAAATATATATAAACATAACTCCAAAATTGAACATGCATTATGTCTAAAAATGCCTAAAATATTGGATCTATGCGAGTTACACCAGAATCAGGTAATTTGGTAAGGTTTACAAATACGGAAATTGTTTTTTTTTCATAATGACAGTATAACTGCTACATTCAATTTGACTGTTATTTAAACAAAACTTCCTATTCACACATGCAAATAGGTTAATAAAGCCTAAAACAATGCATCCTTGTGAGTTTTACTCGAAACATTTGCTATTTTAAGGCTTGCAAACACAAAAAGTAGTTTTTTACTCATTATGACAGTAATGTTCTTAAAATCCTGAGATAATGCGAAATAAGCAATAAAAATGTTTTTTATCATAATTCCTACATCAAACATGCAACATGTCTAATAATGCGTGAAGATATGCATCTTTGTTAGTTTTACTAGAAAAATGTTCTTTTGTAAGTTTTGCAAAGAGGCAAGTTAGTTTTTTTAATTCAATATGACAGTATAACTGTCAAACCAAATATGAAAGTTATATAAACAAATCTCCAAAATTGAACATGCATTATGTGTAAAAAATGCCTAAAAGATTGTATCTATGTGAGTTTTACAAGAATCAGTTGATTTGATAAGGTGTACAATTACATAAATTAGGGGTTTACTCATAATGACAGATAACTGCTACATTCAATTTGACAGTTATTTAAACATAACTTCCGAACCACACATGCAAAATAGGCTATAAAAGCCTAAAACAATGCATCCTTGTGAGTTTCACTCGAAACATATGCTATTTTAAGGCTTGCAAACACAAAAAGTAGTTATTTTAACTCATTATGACAGTAATGTTCTTAAAATCCTGAGATAATGCGAAATAAGCAATAAAAATGTTTTTCAACATAATTCCTACACCAAACATGCAACATGTCTAATAATACGTAAAGATATGTATCTTTGTTAGTTTTACTAGAAATATTATCTTTTGTAAGTTTTGCAAAGAGGCAAGTTAATTTTTTTAATTCAATATTACAGTATAACTGTCATACCAAATATGAAATATATATAAACATAACTCCAAAACTGAACATGCATTATGTCTAAAAATGCCTAAAATATTGTATCTATGTGAGTTACACCAGAATCAGGTAATTTGGTAAGGTTTACTATTACGAAAATTGTTTTTTTTTCCCATAATGACAGTATATCTGCTACATTCAAGTTGACTGTTATTTAAACAAAACTTCCTATTAACACATGCAAATAGGTTAATAAAGCCTATAACAATGCATCCTTGTGAGTTTTACTCGAAATATTTGCTATTTTAAGGCTTGCAAACACAAAAAGTAGTTTTTTACTCATTATGACAGTAATGTTCTTAAAATCCTGAGATAATGCGAAATAAGCAATAAAAATGTTTTTCAACATAATTCCTACACCAAACAAGCAACATGTCTAATAATGCGTGAAGATATGCATCTTTGTTAGTTTTACTAGAAAAATTTTCTTTTGTAAGTTTTGCAAAGAGGCAAGTTAGTTTTTTAATTTAATAAGACAGTATAACTGTCAAACCAACTATGAAAGTTATATAAACATAACTCCAAACTTGAACATGCATTATGTGTAAAAATGCCTAAAATATTGTATCTATGTTAGTTTTACAAGAATCAGTTGATTTGGTAAGGTGAACAATTACATATATTAGGGGTTTACTCATAATGACAGATAACTGCTACATTCAATTTGACAGTTATTTAAACATAACTTCCTAACCACACATGCAAAATAGGCTAATAAAGCCTAAAACAATGCATCCTTGTGAGTTTTACTCCAAACATATGCTATTTTAAGGCTTGCAAACCCAAAAAATAGATTTTTACTCAATATGACAGTAATGTTCTTAAAATCCTGAGATAATGCAAAATAAGCAATAAAAATGTTTTTCAACATAATTCCTACAAAGAACATGCAACATGTCTAATAATACGTGAAGATATGTATCTTTGTTAGTTTTACTAGAAACATTATCTTTTGTAAGTTTTGCAAAGAGGCAAGTTAGTTTTTTTAATTCATTATAACAATATAACTGTCATACCAAATATGAAATATATATAAACATAACTCCAAAACTGAACATGCATTATGTCTAAAAATGCCTAAAATATTGTATCTATGTGAGTTACACCAGAATCAGGTAATTTGGTAAGGTGTACAATTACGAAAATTGTTTTTTTTTCCATAATGACAGTATAACTGCTACATTCAATTTGACTGTTATTTAAACAAAACTTCCTAATCACACATGCAAATAGGTTAATAAAGCCTATAACAATGCATCCTTGTCAGTTTTACTCGAAATATTTGCTATTTTAAGGCTTGCAAACACAAAAAGTAATTTTTTACTCATTATGACAGTAATGTTCATAAAATCCTGAGATAATGCGAAATAAGCAATAAAAATGTTTTTCAACATAATTCCTACACCAAACAAGCAACATGTCTAATAATGCGTGAAGATTTGCATCTTTGTTAGTTTTACTAGAAAAAATTTCTTTTGTAAGTTTTGCAAAGAGGCAAGTTAGTTTTTTTAATTCAATATTACAGTATAACTGTCATACCAAATATGAAATATATATAAACATAACTCCAAAACTGAACATGCATTTTGTCGAAAAATGCCTAAAATATTGTATCTATGTGAGTTACACCAGAATCAGGTAATTTGGTAAGGTTTACTATTACGAAAATTGTTGTTTTTTTTCATAATGACAGTATAACTGCTACATTCAATTTGACTGTTATTTAAACAAAACTTCCTAATCACACATGCAAATACGTTAATAAAGCCTAAAACAATGCATCCTTGTGAGTTTTACTCGAAATAGTTGCTATTTTAAGGCTTGCAAACACAAAAAGTAGATTTTTACTCAATATGACAGTAATGTTCTTATAATCCTGAGATAATGCGAAATAAGCAATAAAAAAATGTTTCAACATAATTCCTACACCGAACATGCAACATGTCTAATAATGCGTTAATATATGCGTCTTTGTTAGTTTTACTAGAAACATTTTCTTTTGTAAGTTTTGCAAAGAGACAAATTCGTTTTTTTTATTTCAATATGACAGTATAACTGTCATACCAAATATGAAAGTTATATAAACATAACTCCAAAACTGAACATGCATTATGTCTAAAAATGCCTGTAATATTGTATTTATGTGAGTTTCACCAGAATCAGGTAATTTGGTAAGGTTTACAAATACAAATTTTTTTTTTTTTTCATAATGACAGTATAACTGCTACATCCAATTTGAATTCCTAATAACACATGCAAATACGTTAATAAAGCCTAAAACAATGCATCCTTGTGAGTTTTACTCGAAACATTTGCTATTTTAAGTTTTGCAAACACAAAAAGTAGTTTTTTACTCATTATGACAAAAATGTTCTTAAAATCCTGAGATAATGCGAAATAAGCAATACAAATGTTTTTTAACATAATTCCTACATCAAACATGCAACATGTCTAATAATGCCTGAAGACATGTATCTTTGTTGGTTTTACTAGAAAAATTATCTTTTGTAAGTTTTGCAAAGAGGCAAGTTAGTTTTTTTAATTCAATATGACAGTATAACTGTCATACGAAATATAAAAGTTAAAGTTAAAGTTAAAGTACCAATGATTGTCACACACACACTAGGTGTGGCGAAATTATTCTCTGCATTTGACCCATCACCCTTGATCACCCCCTGGGAGGTGAGGGGAGCAGTGGGCAGCAGCGGTGGCTGCGCCCGGGAATCATTTTGGTGATTTAACCCCCAATTCCAACCCTTGATGCTGAGTGCCAAGCAGGGAGGTAATGGGTCCCATTTTTATAGTCTTTGGTATGACTCCCAACCTACCGATCTCAGGACGGACACTCTAACCACTAGGCCACTGAAAAAGTTATATAAACATAACTCCAAAACTAAACATGCATTATGTCTAAAAATGCCTAAAATTTTGCATCTATGTGAGTTTTACAAGAATCAGTTAATTTGGTAAGGTGTACAATTACATAAATTAGGGGTTTATTCATAATGACAGATAACTGCTACATTCAATTTCAAAGTTATTTAAACATTACTTCTAACCACACATGCAAAATAGGCTAATAAAGCCTAAAACAATACATCCATGTGAGTTTTACTCGAAACATATGCTATTTTAAGGCTTGCAAACACAAAAAGTAGTTTTTTACTCATTATGACAGTAATAAATGGCTAATTATGCCTGGAGAAATGTATCTTTGTGAGTTTTACTGGGAAAACATTTTTTTGTAAGGTTTATAAAGACACAAGTTAATTTTTTTTACTTAATATGATGGTATAACTGTCATACTAAATATAAAAGTTGTATAAACATAACTCCAAAACCAAACATGCATTATGTCTAAAAATGCCTGTAATATTGTATGTATGTGAGTTTTACCAGAATCAGGTATTTTGGTAAGGTTTATAAATACAAAATTTAGGTTTTACTCATAATGACAGTATAACTGCCATATTCAAAATAACAGTTATTTAAACATAACTCCTGAACAAAACATGCTAAATGGCTATTAATGCCTGGAGAAATGTATACAAACATAACTCCAAAACCAAACATGAATTATGTCTAAAAATGCCTTTAGTATTGTATATATGTGAGTTTTACCAGAAACAGGTATTTTGGTAAGGTTTACATATGCACAAATTTGGTTTTACTCATGATGACAGTATAACTGCCACATTTAATATGACAGTTATGTAAACATAACTCCTATACCACACATGCAAAATGGTTAATAATGCCTGGAGAAATGTATCTTTGTGATTTTTACTAGAAAAAAATATTTTGTAAGGTTTGTAAAGACAAAAGTTATTTTTTTTTTACTCAATATGATGGTATAACTGTCATGCTAAATATGAAAGTTATATAAACATAATTCCAAAACCAGAACTCCTAAACCAGACCGGGGTGGTGGTTCCTCTCTTTAAGAAGGGGAACCGGAGGGTGTGTTCTAACTATCGTGGGATCACACTCCTCAGCCTTCCCGGTAAGGTCTATTCAGGTGTACTGGAGAGGAGGCTACGCCGGATAGTCGAACCTCGGATTCAGGAGGAACAGTGTGGTTTTCGTCCTGGTCGTGGAACTGTGGACCAGCTCTATACTCTCGGCAGGGTCCTTGAGGGTGCATGGGAGTTTGCCCAACCAGTCTACATGTGTTTTGTGGACTTGGAGAAGGCATTCGACCGTGTCCCTCGGGAAGTCCTGTGGGGAGTGCTCAGAGAGTACGGGGTATCGGACTGTCTGATTGTGGCAGTCCGCTCCCTGTATGATCAGTGCCAGAGCTTGGTCCGCATTGCCGGTAGTAAGTCGGACACGTTTCCAGTGAGGGTTGGACTCCGCCAAGGCTGCCCTTTGTCACCGATTCTGTTCATAACTTTTATGGACAGAATTTCTAGGCGCAGTCATGGCGTTGAGGGGATCTGGTTTGGTGGCTGCAGGATTAGGTCTCTGCTTTTTGCAGATGATTTGGTCCTGATGGCTTCATCTGGCCAGGATTTTCAGGTCTCACTGGATCGGTTCGCAGCTGAGTGTGAAGCGACTGGGATGAGAATCAGCACCTCCAAGTCCGAGTCCATGGTTCTCGCCCGGAAAAGGGTGGAGTGCCATCTCCGGGTTGGGGAGGAGATCTTGCCCCAAGTGGAGGAGTTCAAGTACCTCGGAGTCTTGTTCACGAGTGAGGGTAGAGTGGATCGTGAGATCGACAGGCGGATCGGTGCGGCGTCTTCAGTAATGCGGACGCTGTATCGATCCGTTGTGGTGAAGAAGGAGCTGACCCGGAAGGCAAAGCTCTCAATTTACCGGTCGATCTACGTTCCCATCCTCACCTATGGTCATGAGCTTTGGGTTATGACCGAAAGGACAAGATCACGGGTACAAGCGGCCGAAATGAGTTTCCTCCGCCGGGTGGCGGGGCTCTCCCTTAGAGATAGGGTGAGAAGCTCTGCCATCCGGGAGGAGCTCAAAGTAAAGCCGCTGCTCCTCCACATCGAGAGGAGCCAGATGAGGTGGTTCGGGCATCTGGTCAGGATGCCACCCGAACGCCTCCCTAGGGAGGTGTTTAGGGCACGTCCGACCGGTAGGAGGCCGCGGGGAAGACCCAGGACACGTTGGGAAGACTATGTCTCCTGGCTGGCCTGGGAACGCCTCGGGGTCACACTGGAAGAGCTGGACGAAGTGTCTGGGGAGAGGGAAGTCTGGGCTTCCCTGCTTAGGCTGCTGCCCCCGCGACCCGACCTCGGATAAGCGGAAGAAGATGGATGGATGGATGGATGGAACTCCTAAACCAAACTTGCAATCTGTCTTAAACTGCCTGTAATATTGAATCTATGTGAGTTTTACCAGATTCAGGTATTTTGGTAAGGTTTACAAATACAAAACTTGGGTTTTACTCATAATGACAGTATAACTGCAACATTTGATATGACAGTTATTTAAACATAACTCCTAATCCATCCATCCATCCATCCATGGATCCGACTTACTGCCGGCAATGCGGACCAAGCTCTGACACTGATCATACAGGGAGCGGACCGCCAACATCAGACAGTCCGATACCCCATACTCTCTGAGCACTCCCCACAGGACTTCCCGAGGGACACGGTCGAATGCCTTCTCCAAGTCCACAAAACACATGTAGACTGGTTGGGCAAACTCCCATGCACCCTCAAGGACCCTGCCGAGAGTATAGAGCTGGTCCACAGTTCCACGACCAGGACGAAAACCACACTGTTCCTCCTGAATCCGAGGTTCGACTATCCGGCGTAGCCTCCTCTCCAGTAGACCTGAATAGACCTTACCGGGAAGGCTGAGGAGTGTGATCCCACGATAGTTGGAACACACCCTCCGGTTCCCCTTCTTAAAGAGAGGACCCACCACCCTGGTCTGCCAATCCAGAAGTACCGCCCCCGATGTCCACGCGATGCTGCAGAGTCTTGTCAACAAGACAGCCCCACAGCATCCAGAGCCTTAAGGAACTCTGGGTGGATCTCATCCACCCCCGGGGCCTTGCCACCGAGGAGCTTTTTAACTACCTCGGCAACCTCAGCCCCAGAAATAGAAGAGCCCACCACAGATTCCCCAGGCACTGCTTCCTCATAGGAAGACGTGTTGGTGAGATTGAGGAGGTCTTCGAAGTATTCTCTCCACCGATCCACAACATCCGCAGTCGAGGTCAGCAGAACACCATCCTCACCATACACGGTGTTGACAGTGCACTGCTTCCCCTTCCTGAGGCGGCGGATGGTGGTCCAGAATCGCTTCGAAGCCGTCCGGAAGTCGTATTCCATGGCTTCCCCGAACTCCTCCCATATCCGAGTTTTTGCCTCCGCAACCGCTGAAGCCGCACACCGCTTGGCCTGTCGGTACCTGTCCGCTGCCTCAGGAGTCCTATGAGCCAAAAGAACCCGATAGGACTCCTTCTTCAGCTTGACGGCATCCCTCACCGCCGGTGTCCACCAACGGGTTCTAGGATTACCGCCACGACAGGCACCAACTACCCTGCGGCCACAGCTCCAATCAGCTGCCTCGACAATAGAGGCGCGGAACATGGTCCACTCGGACTCAATGTCCAGCACCTCCCTCGTGACATGTTCAAAGTTCTTCCGGAGGTGGGAATTGAAACTCTCTCTGACAGGAGACTCTGCCAGACGTTCCCAACAAACCCTCACAATGCGTTTGGGCCTGCCAGGTCTGTCCGGCATCCTCCCCCACCATCGCAGCCAACTCACCACCAGGTGGTGATCGGTTGAAAGCTCCGCCCCTCTCTTCACCCGAGTGTCCAAAACATGAGGCCGCAAATCCGATGACACAACTACAAAGTCGATCATGGAACTGCGGCATAGGGTGTCCTGGTGCCAAGTGCACATATGGACACCCTTATGTTCGAACATGGTGTTCATTATGGACAATCTGTGACGGGCACAAAAGTCCAATAAAAGAACACCACTCGGGTTCAGATCCGGGCGGCCATTCTTCCCAATCACGCCTCTCCAGGTTTCACTGTCGCTGCCAACATGAGCATTGAAGTCCCCCAGTAGAACGAGGGAATCACCCGGGGGAGCACTCTCAAGTACTCCCTCGAGCGAATCCAAAAAGGGTGGGTACTCTGAGCTGCGGTTTGGCGCGTAAGCGCAAACCACAGTCAGGACCCGTCCCCCTACCCGAAGGCGGAGGGAAGCTACCCTCTCGTCCACCGGGTTGAACTCCAACGTGCAGGCTCTGAGCCGGGGGGCAACAAGAATTGCCACCCCAGCCCGTCGCCTCTCATTGCCGGCAACGCCAGAGTGGAAGAGAGTCCAGCCCCTCTCGAGAGAACTGGTTCCAGAGCCCTTGCTGTGCGTCGAAGTGAGTCCGACTATATCTAGCCGGAACTTCTCAACCTCGCGCACTAGCTCAGGCTCCATCTCCCCCAGCGAGGTGACGTTCCACGTCCCAAGAGCTAGCTTCTGTAGCCGAGGATCGGACCGCCAAGTGCCCTGCCGTCGGCTGCCACCCAGCTCACAATGCACCCGACCTCTATGGCCCTTGCTATGGGCGGTGAGCCCATTGGAGGGGGGACCCACGTTGCCTCTTCGGGCTGTGCCCGGCCGGGCCCCATGGGGACAGGCCCGGCCACCAGGCGCTCGCCATCGTGCCCCACCTCCGGGCCTGGCTCCAGAGGGGGGCCCCGGTGACCCGCGTCCGGGCGAGGGAAATCTGGGTCCTTTATTTTTATTCGTCATGGAGGTCTTCGACTCCTAATCCAAAAATGATAAATGGCTAATAATGCCTGGAGAAATGTATATAAACATAACTCCAAAACCAAACATGCATTATGTCTAAAAATGCCTGTAATATTGTATCTATGTGAGTTTTACCAGAATCAGGTATTTTGGTAAGCTTTATAAATACAAAATTTAGGTTTTACTCACTATGACAGTATACTGTCACATTCAATCTGACAGTTATTTAAACTTACTGTAACTCCTAAACCACAAATACAAAATGGCTAATAATGTCTGGAGAAATGTATCTTTGTGAGTTTTCCTGGAAAAAAAATAACAAATGTATAAGGTTTGTAAAGACACAGGTTAGTTTTTTTACTTAATATGACAATAAAACTGTCATACTAAATATGAAAGTTAAATAATCATAACTCCAAAACCAAACTTGCAATACGTCTAAAAATGCCTGTAATATTGAATCTATGTGAGTTTTACCAGAATCAGGTATTTTGGTAAGGTTTACAAATACAAAAATTGGGTTTTACTCATACTGCCATATTCAAAATAACAGTTATTAAAACATAACTCCTAATCCAAACATGCTAAATAGCTAATAATGCCTGGAGAAATGTATCTTTGTGAGTTTTACTAGAAAAAAATGTTTTGTAAGGTTTGTAAAGACAAACGTTTTTTTTTTTTTTTACTCAATATGATGGTATAACTGTCAAACTAAATATAAAAGTAATATACACATCATTCCAAAACCAAACTCCTAAACTAAACTTGCAATCCGTCTTAAACTGTCTGTAATATTGAATCTATATGAGTTTTACCAGAATCAGGTATTTTGGTAAGGTTTATAAATACAAAACTTGGGTTTTACTCATAATGACAGTATAACTGCATTATTTGATATGACAGTTATTTAAACATAACTCTTAAACCAAACATGATAAATAGCTAATAATGCCTGGAAAAATGTATATAAACGTAACTCCAAAACCAAACATGCATTATGTCTAAAAATGCCTGTAATATTGTATCTATGTAAGTTTTACCAGAATCAGGAATTTTGGTAAGGTTTATAAATACAAAAATTAGGTTTTACTCATAATGACAGTATAACTGCCACCCTCAATATGACGGTTATGTTAACATAACTCCTAAACCACACATGCAAAATGGCTAATAATGCCTGGAGAAATGTATCTTTGTGAGTTTTACAGGAAAAACAATATTTTGTAAGGTTTGATAAAACACAAAATAGGTTTTTTTATTCAATATGTTTGTATAACTGTCATAATAAATGTAAAAGTTATATAAACATAACTCCAATACCAAACATGCAATCCATCTAAAAATGCCTGTAATATTGAATCTATGTGAGTTTTACTAGAATCAGGTATTTTGTTAAGGTTTACAAATACAAAAATTAGGTTTTACTCACTATGACAGTATACTGTCACTTTCAATCTGACTGTTATTTAAACACAAATTCTAAACCACAGATACAAAATGGCTAATAATAACTGGAGAAAAGTATTTTTGTGAGTTTTACTGGAAAAAAAATATTTTGTAAGGTTTGTATTGACACAAGTTAGTTTTTTTTACTCA
The DNA here is from genome assembly GCF_033978685.3 of Nerophis lumbriciformis. Taxonomy (NCBI): domain Eukaryota; kingdom Metazoa; phylum Chordata; class Actinopteri; order Syngnathiformes; family Syngnathidae; genus Nerophis; species Nerophis lumbriciformis. The sequence continues at coordinate 32,109,385 of NC_084561.2, forward strand.
ATATGATGGAAAAATGCTTTATGTCTAAAAAATCCTGTAATATTTTATCCATGTGAGTTTTATCAGAATCAGTTATTTTGGTAATTTTACAAATACAAAAAATAGGTTTTACTCATAATGACAGTATATCTGCCACACTCAATATGACAGGTATTTAAACATAACTCTACACCAAACATGGTTAATGGCTAATAATGCATGGAGAAATGTATCTTTGTGAGTTTTACTGGAAAAACATTTTTCTTAAGGTTTATAAAGACACAAGTTAGTTTTTTTTACTCAATATGACAGTATAACTGTAATACTAAATGTAAAAAATATATAAACATAACTCCAAAACCAAAAATGCATTGCTTAAAAATGCCTGTAATTTTGTATCCATGCGAGTTTTACTAAAATCAATTGTTGTAGTAAGGTTTGCAATTACAAAATATTGGTTTTACTCACCATGATAGTATACTGTCACATTCAATTTGACATTTATTTAAACATAACTACCAAACCACAGATGCAAAATGGCTATAATGCCTGGAGAAATGTATCTTTGTGAGATTACTGGAAAAACATATTTTGTAAGGTTTGTAAAGAAACAATTTAGTTTTTTTTACTTAATATGGATGGATGGATGACAGTTATACTGTCCAACCATCCATCCATTTTCTACCGCTTATTCCCTTTTGGGGTCGCGGGGGGGCGCTGGAGCCTATCTCAGCTAAAATCGGGCGGAAGGCGGTGTACACCCTGGACAAGTCCCCTCCTCATCGCAGGGCGTATAACTGTCATACTAAATGTAAAAGTAGTATAAACATAACTCCAAAACCAAACATGCATTATGTCTAAAAATGACTGTAATATTGTATCCATGTGAGTTTTTCTAGAATCAGTTGTTTTTGTAAGTTTTGCAAATACAAAATATTGGTTTTACTCACTATGACAGTATACTGTCACATTCAATCTGACAGCTATATAAACATAACTCCTAAACCACACATGCAAAATGACTAATAATGCCTGAAAAAATGTAACTCTGTGAATTTTACTGGAAAAAAAATATTTTGTAAGGTTTGTAAAATTACAAGTTTGTTATTTTTTACTCAATTTGACAGTATAACTGTCATACTAAATATGAAAGTTATATACACATAACTCTAAAACCAAACTTGCAATCCGTCTAAAAATGTCTGTAATATTGAATCTATGTGAGTTTTACCAAAATCATGTATTTTAGTAAGGTTTACAAATACAAAAATTAGGTTTTACTCAAAATGACAGTATAACTGCCACACTCAATATGACAGTTTTTTAAACATAACTCCTAAAAAACAAATGCAAAATGACTAATAATGCCTGGAAAAATGTATCTTTGTGAATTTTAATGAAAAAAAATATTTTGTAAGGTTTGTAAAGACACAAATTAGTTTTTTTTTTACTTAATATGATAGTATAACTGTCATATTAAATATGAAAGTTATATGAACATAACTCCAAAACCAAACATGTTTTATGTCTAAAAATTCCTGTAATATTGTATCTATGTGAGTTTTACCAGAATCAGGTATTTTGGTAAGGTTTACTAATACAAAAAATAGGTTTTACTAATAATGACAAGATAACTGCCACATTTAACATGAACAGGTATTTAAACATAATTCCTAAACCAAACATGATAAATGGCTAATAATGCCTGGAGAAATGTATCGTTGTGAGTTTTACAGGAAAAAAATATTTTGTAAGGTTTATAAAGACACAATGTAGTTTTGTTTTACTCAATATGATGGTATAACCGTCATACTAAATATGAAAGTTGTATAAACATAACTCCAAAAACAAACATGAATTGTGTCTAAAAATACCTGTAATATTGTATCTATGTGAGTTTTACCAGAATCAGGTATTTTGGTAAGGTTTACAAATACAAAAATTAGGTTTTACTCACTATGACAGTATACTGTCACATTCAATCTGACAGTTATGTAAACATAACTCTTAAACCACACATGCAAAATGGCTAATAATGCCTGGAGACATGTATCTTTGTGAGTTGTACTAGGACAAATATTTTGTAAGGTTTGTAAAGACCCACGTTTGTTTTTTTTACTCAATATGACAGTATAACTGTCATACTACATGCAAAAAAATATATAAACATGACTCCAAAACCAAACTTGCAATCCGTCTAAAAATGTCTGTAATATAGAATCTATGTGAGTTTTACCAAAATGAGGTATTTTGGTAAGGTTGACAAATAAAAAAATAGGTTTTACTGATAGTGACATTATAAGTGTCACACTCAATATGACAGTTATTTAAACATAACTCATAAACGACACATGAAAATGGCTATTAATTCTGGAGAAATGTATCTTTGTTAGTTTTACTAGAGTAATGATCTTTTGTAAGGTTTGCAAAGACACAAGTTTTTTTACTCAATATGACTGTATAACTGTCAAACTAAATAAAAAAGTTATAGAAACATAACTCCAAAACCAAACTCTAAAAACCAAACATGCAATCCATTTAAAAATGCCTGTAATATTAAATATATGTGAGTTTTATCAGAATCAGGTATTTTGGTAAGGTTTAAAATACCTAAAATTAGGTTTTACTCATAATGACAGTAAAACTGCCACGCTCAATATGACAGTTATTTAAACATAACTCCTAAAACACACATGCAAAATGACAAATATTGCGTGGAAAAATGTATCGTTGTGATTTTTACTGGAAAAAAATATTTTGTAAGGTTTGTAAAGATACTGTTTTTTTTTAACTCAATATGATGGTATAACTGTCATACTGAATATGAAAGTTTTATAAACATAACTCCAAAACCAAACTTGCAATTCATAAAAAAATGGCTGTAATATTGAATATATGTGATTTTTACCAGAATCAGGTATTTTGGTAAGGATTACAAATACAAAAATGAGGTTTTACTCATAATGACGGATAACCGCCACATTTTTTTGAACATAACTCCTAAACAAAACATGCTAAATGGCTAATAATGCCTGGAGAAATGTATCTTTGTGAGTTTTACTGGTAAGGTTTGTAAAGACACAAGTTAGTTTTTTCTAACTCAAAAAGACAGTATAACTGTCATAATAAATGGAAAGGTTATATAAACATAACTCCAAAACCAAACATGCATTATGTCTAAAAATGCCTGAAATGATGTATCCATGTGAGTTTTACTAGAATCAGTTGTTTTTGTAAGTTTTGCAAATACAAAATATTGTTTTAACTCACTATGACAGTATACTGTCACATTCGATCCGACAGTTATTTAAACATAACTCCTAAACCACACATTCAAAATGACTAATAATGCCGGGAGAAATGTATCTCTGTGAATTTTTTCTGGAAAAAATATTTTGTAAGGTTTGTTATAACACAAGTTAGGTATTTTTTTACTCAATATGACAGCAGTATACTGTCATAGTGAGTAAAACCAATATTTTGTATTTGCAAACCTTACCAAATTACCTGATTCTGGTAAAACTCACATAGATACAATATTTTAGGCATTTTTAGACATAATGCATGTTCATTTTTGGAGTTATGTTTATATAACTTTTACATTTAGTTTGACAGTTATACTGTTATATTGAATTAAAAAAACTAACTTGCGTTGTTGCAAAACTTACAAAAGATACATTTTCTAGTAAAGCTAACAAAGATACATGTCTTCAGGCATTATTAGACATGTTGCATGTTTGGTGTAGGAATTATGTTGAAAAATATTTTTATTGCTTTTTTCGCATTATCTCAGGATTTTAAGAACATTACTGGCATATTACCGGTAAGTAAAAAACTACTATGACAGTATACTGTCACATTAAATCTGCCTGTTATTTAAACATAAATTCTAAACCACAGATGGCTAATAATGCCTGGAGAAATGTATTTTTGTGAGTTTTACCGGAAAAAAATATTTTGTAAGGTTTGTATAGACATAAGTTATTTTTTTTTTACTCAATATGATAGTATAACTGTCTTACTAAATTTGAAAGTTATATAAACATAACTCCAAAACCAAACTTGCAATCTGTCTAAAAATGTCTGTAATATTGAATATATGTGATTTTTACCAGAATCAGGTATTTTGTTAAGGATTACATATACAAAAATTAGGTTTTACTCATAATGACGGATAACTGCCACATTCGAAATGACATAACTCCTAAACAAAACATGCTAAATGGCTAATAAAGCCTGTAGAAATGTATCTTTGTGAGTTTTACTGGAAAAAAAAAAAAAAGTAAGGTTTGTAAAGACACAAGTTAGTTAGACAGTATAACTGTCATACTAAATGGAAAAGTTATATAAACATAACTCCAAAACCAAACATGCATTTTGTCTAAAAATGCCTGAAATGATGTATCCATGTGAGTTTTACTAGAATCAGTTGTTTTTGTAAGTTTTGCAAATACAAAATATTGGTTATACTCACTATGACAGTCACATTCAATCTGACAGTTATTTAAACATAACTCCTAAACTACACATTCAAAAAGACTAATAATGCCTGGAGAAATTTATCTCTGTGAATTTTTCTGGAAAAAAATATTTTTTAAGGTTTGTTATGACACAAGTTTTTTTTTTTTTTTACTCAATATGACAGCAGTATACTGTCATAGTGAGTAAAACCAATATTTTGTATTTGCAAACCTTACAAAAACAACTGATTCTAGTAAAACTCACATGGATACAAAATTACAGGCATTTTATGTTTATATAACTTTTCCATTTATTATGACAGTTATACCGTCTTTTTGAGTCAGAAAAAACTAACTTGTGTCTTTAGAAACCTTACAAAAAATTATTTTCCAGTAAAACTCACAAAGATACATTTCTCCAGGCATTATTAGCCATTTAGCATGTTTTGTTTAGGAGTTATGTTCAAAAAAATGTGGCGGTTATCCGTCATTATGAGTAAAACCTAACTTTTGTATTTGTAATCCTTACCAAAATACCTGATTCTGGTAAAAATCACATAGATACAATATTGCAGGCATTTTTAGACATAATGCATGTTTGGTTTTGGAGTTATGTTTTTACAACTTTTATATTTAGTATGACAGTTATACCATCATATTGAGTAAAAAAAATAACTTGTGTCTTTATAAACCTTACAAAAAAAATGTTTCCCAGTAAAACTCACAAAGATACATTTCCCTAGGCATAATTAGCCATTTATCATGTTTGGTTTAGGAGTTATGTTTAGACAACTGTCATATTGAGTGTGGCAGTTATACTGTCATTATGAGTAAAATCTATTTTTTTGTATTTGTAAACCTTACCAAATTACCTGATTCTGGTTAAACCCACATCGATACAATATTACAGGAATTTTTAGACATAAAGCATGTTTGGTTTTGGAGTTATGTATATATAACTTTCATATTAAGTATGAAAGTTATACCATCATATTGAGTAAAAAACAACAAATATTTTGTATCTTTACAAACCTTACAAAATATTGTTTTCCAATAAAACTCACAAATATACCTTTCTATAGGCATTATTAGTCATTTTGCATTTGTGTTTTAGGAGTTATTAGGAGTAATTAACTGTCATATTGAGTGTGGCAGTTATACTGTCACTATGAGTAAAACCTAATTTTTGTTTTTGTAAACCTTACCAAAATACCTGATTCTGATAAAACTCACATATATTCAATATTACAGGCATTTTTAGATGGATTGCATATTTGGTTTTGGAGTTGTGTTTATATAACTTTCATATATAGTATGACAGCTATACTGTTAAATTGTGTAAAAAAAACTAACTCGTGTCTTTACCAAAATACCTGATTCAGGTAAAACTCATATAGATTCAATATTACAGGCAGTTTAAGACGGATTGCAAGTTTCGTTTAGGAGTTTGTTTTTGGAATTATGTTTATACTAATTTAATATTTAGTTTGACAGTTATACCATCATATTCAGTAAAAAAAAATAACTTTTGTCTTTACAAACCTTACAAAATAGTTTTTTCTAGTAAAATTCACAAAGATACATTTCTCCAGGCATTATTAGCCATTTAGCATGTTTGGTTTAGGAGTTGTGTTTAAATAACTGTTATTTTGAATATGGCAGTTATACTGTTATTATGAGTAAAACCCAATTTTTGTATTTGTAAACCTTACCTAAATACCCGATTCTGGTAAAACTCACATAAATTCAATATTACAGGCATTTTTAGACGTATTGGAAGTTTGGTTTTGGAGTTATGTTTATTTAACTTTCATATTTAGTATGACAGTTATACTGTCATATTAAGTAAAAAAAACTAACTTGTGTCTTTACAAACCTTATAATTTTTTTATTTTTTTTTTCAGGAAAACTCACAAAGATACATTTCTCCAGGCATTATTAGCCATTTTGTATTTGTGGTTTAGGAGTTATGTTTAAATAACTGTCAGATTGAATGTGACAGTATACTGTCATAGTGAGTATAACCAATATAACTGTCATACTAAATGTAAAAGTTATATAAACTTAACTCCAAAACCAAACATGCATTATATCTAAAAATGCCTGTAATTTTGTGTCCATGTGAGTTTTACTAGAATCAGTTGTTTTTGTAAGGTTTGCAAATACAAAATATTGGTTTTACTCACTATGACAGTATACTGCTGTCATATTGAGTAAAAAAAAAAAAAAAAAAAACTTTTTACTCAATATGACAAACCTTACAAAATATTTTTTTCCAGAAAAATTCACAGATACATTTATCCAGGCATTATTAGTCATTTTGAATGTGTGGTTTAGGAGTTGTGTTTAAATAACTGTCAGATTGAATGTGACAGTATACTGTGAGTGAGTATAACCAATATTTTGTATTTGCAAAACTTACAAAAACAACTGATTCTAGTAAAACTCACATGGATACATCATTTCAGGCATTTTTAGACAACATGCATGTTTGGTTTTGGAGTTACGTTTATATAACTTTTCCATTAAGTATGACAGTTATACTGTCATTTTGAGTTAAAAAAAACTCTTTACAAACCTTAAAAAAAATTTCCCAGTAAAACTCACAAAGATACATTTCTCCAGGCATTAATAGCCATTTAGCATGTTTTGTTTAGGAGTTATGTTTAGAAAAACTGTCATTTTGAATGTGGTAGTTATCCGTCATTATGATTAAAACCTCCATCCATCCATCCATCTTCATCCGCTTATCCGAGGTCGGGTCGCGGGGGCAGCAGCCTAAGCAGGGAAGCCCAGACTTCCCTCTCCCCAGCCACTTCGTCCAGCTCCTCCCGGGGAATCCCGAGGCGTTCCCAGGCCAGCCGGGAGACATAGTCTTCCCAACGTGTCCTGGGTCTTCCTCGTGGCCTCCTACCGGTCGGACATGCCCTAAACACCTCCTTAGGGAGGCGCTCGGGTGGCATCCTGACCAGATGCCCGAGCCACCTCATCTGGCTCCTCTCGATGTGGAGGAGCAGCGGCTTTACTTTGAGCTCCCCCCGGATGGCAGAGCTTCTCACCCTATCTCTAAGGGAGAGCCCCGCCACCCGGCGGAGGAAACTCATTTCGGCCGCTTGTACCCGTGATCTTGTCCTTTCGGTCATAACCCAAAGCTCATGACCATAGGTGAGGATGGGAACGTAGATCGACCGGTAAATTGAGAGCTTTGCCTTCCGGCTCAGCTCCTTCTTCACCACAACGGATCGATACAGCGTCCGCATTACTGAAGACGCCGCACCGATCCGCCTGTCGATCTCACGATCCACTCTTCCCTCACTCGTGAACAAGACTCCGAGGTACTTGAACTCCTCCACTTGGGGCAAGATCTCCTCCCCAACCCGGAGATGGCACTCCACCCTTTTCCGGGCGAGAACCATGGACTCGGACTTGGAGGTGCTGATTCTCATCCCAGTCGCTTCACACTCAGCTGCGAACCGATCCAGTGAGAGCTGAAGATCCTGGCCAGATGAAGCCATCAGGACCAAATCATCTGCAAAAAGCAGAGACCTAATCCTGCAGCCACCAAACCGGATCCCCTCAACGCCTTGACTGCGCCTAGAAAATTCTGTCCATGAAAGTTATGAACAGAATCGGTGACAAAGGGCAGCCTTGGCGGAGTCCAACCCTCACCGGAAACGTGTCCGACTTACTGCCGGCAATGCGAACCAAGCTCTGACACTGATCATACAGGGAGCGGACCGCCACAATCAGACAGTCCGAAACCCCATACTCTCTGAGCACTCCCCACAGGACTTCCCGAGGGACACGGTCGAATGCCTTCTCCAAGTCCACAAAGCACATTTAGACTGGTTGGGCAAACTCCCATGCACCCTCAAGGACCCTGCCGAGAGTATAGAGCTGGTCCACAGTTCCACGACCAGGACGAAAACCACACTGTTCCTCCTGAATCCGAGGTTCGACTATCCGGCGTAGCCTCCTCTCCAGTACACCTGAATAGACCTTACCGGGAAGGCTGAGGAGTGTGATCCCACGATAGTTAGAACACACCCTCCGGTTCCCCTTTTTAAAGAGAGGAACCACCACCCCGGTCTGCCAATCCAGAGGTACTTCCCCCGATGTCCACGCGATGCTGCAGAGTCTTGTCAACCAAGACAGCCCTACAGCATCCAGAGCCTTAAGGAACTCCGGGCGGATCTCATCCACCCCCGGGGCCTTGCCACCGAGGAGCTTTTTAACTACCTCAGCAACCTCAGCCCCAGAAATAGGAGAGCCCACCACAGATTCCCCAGGCACTGCTTCCTCATAGGAAGACGTGTTGGTGGGATTGAGGAGGTCTTCGAAGTATTCCCTCCACCGATCCACAACTTCCGCAGTCGAGGTCAGCAGAACACCATCCGCACCATACACGGTGTTGGTAGTGCACTGCTTCCCCTTCCTGAGGCGGCGGATGGTGGTCCAGAATCGCTTCGAAGCCGTCCGGAAGTCGTTTTCCATGACTTCCCCGAACTCCTCCCATGTCCGAGTTTTTGCCTCCGCGACCGCTGAAGCCGCACACCGCTTGGCCTGTCGGTACCTGTCTGCTGCCTCAGGAGTCCCATGAGCCAAAAGAACCCGATAGGACTCCTTCTTCAGCTTGACGGCATCCCTCACCGCCGGTGTCCACCAACGGGTTCTAGGATTACCGCCACGACAGGCACCAACTACCTTGCGGCCACAGCTCCAATCAGCCGCCTCGACAATAGAGGTGCGGAATATGGTCCACTCGGACTCAATGTCCAGCACCTCCCTCGTGACATGTTCAAAGTTCTTCCGGAGGTGGGAATTGAAACTCTCTCTGACAGGAGACTCTGCTAGACGTTCCCAACAAACCCTCACAATGCGTTTGGGCCTGCCAGGTCTGTCCGGCATCCTCCCCCACCATCGCAGCCAACTCACCACCAGGTGGTGATCGGTAGAAAGCTCCGCCCCTCTCTTCACCCGAGTGTCCAAAACATGAGGCCGCAAATCCGATGACACAACTACAAAGTCGATCATAGAACTGCGGCCTAGGGTGTCCTGGTGCCAAGTGCACCTATGGACACCCATATGCTTGAACATGGTGTTCGTTATGGACAATCCGTGACGGGCACAAAAGTCCAATAACAAAACACCACTTGGGTTCAGATCCGGGCGGCCATTCTTCCCAATCACGCCTCTCCAGGTTTCACTGTCGTTGCCAATATGAGCGTTGAAGTCCCCCAGTAGAACGAGGGAATCACCCGGGGGAGCACTCTCAAGTACTCCCTCGAGTGAATCCAAAAAGGGTGGGTACTCTGAGCTGCTGTTTGGCGCGTAAGCGCAAACAACAGTCAGGACCCGTCCCCCCACCCGAAGGCGGAGGGAAGCTACCCTCTCGTCCACCGGGTTGAACTCCAACATGCAGGCTCTGAGCCGGGGGGCAACAAGAATTGCCACCCCAGCCCGTCGCCTCTCACTGCTGGCAACGCCAGAGTGGAAGAGAGTCCAGCCCCTCTCGAGAGAACTGGTTCCAGAGCCCTTGCTGTGCGTCGAGGTGAGTCCGACTATATCCAACCGGAACTTCTCTACCTCGCGCACTAGCTCAGGCTCCTTCCCCCCCAGCGAGGTGACGTTCCACGTCCCAAGAGCTAGCTTCTGTAGCCGAGGATCGGACCGCCAAGTGCCCTGCCTTCGGCTACTGCCCAGCTCACATTGCACCCGACCTCTATGGCCCCTGCTATGGGTGGTGAGCCCATTGGAGGGGGGACCCACGTTGCCTCTTCGGGCTGTGCCCGGCCGGGCCCCATGGGGACAGGCCCGGCCACCAGGCGCTCGCCATCGTGCCCCAACTCCGGGCCTGGCTCCGGAGGGGGGCCCCGGTGACCCGCGTCCGGGCGAGGGAAATCTGAGTCTCGGTTCTTGCATTTCCATAGAAGTCTTCGAGCTGCTCTTTGTCTGATCCCTCACCTAGGACCTGTTTGTCTTGGGAGACCCTACCAGGGGGCATGGAATCCCCCGGACAACATAGCTCCTAGGATCATTGGGACACGCAAACTCCTCCACCACGTTAAGGTGGCAGCTCAGAGAGGAGTGATTAAAACCTATTTTTTGGATTTTTAATCCTTACCAAAATACCTGATTCTGGTAAAACTCACATAGATACAATATTACAGGCATTTTTAGACATAATGCATGTTTGGTTTTGGAGTTATGTTTATATACATTTTTCCAGGCATTATTAGCCATTAATCATGTTTGGTTTAGGAGTTATGTTTAAATAACCGTCATATCAAATAATGCAGTTATACTTTCATTATGAGTAAAACCCAAGTTTTGTATTTGTAAACCTTACCAAAATACCTGATTTTGGTAAAACTCACATAGATTCAATATTACAGGCATTTTTAGACGGATTGCAAGTTTGGTTTTAGAGTTATGTGTATATAACTTTCATATTTAGTATGACAATTATACTGTCAAATTGAGTAAAAAATAACAAACTTGTAATTTTACAAACCTTACAAAATATTTGTTTCCAGTAAAATTCACAGAGATACATTTTTCCAGGCATTATTAGTCATTTTGCATGTGTGGTTTAGGAGTTATGTTTAAATAGCTGTCAGATTGAATGTGACAGTATACTGTCATAGTGAGTAAAGCCAATATTTTGTATTTGCAAAACTTACAAAAACAACTGATTCTAGTAAAACTCACATGGATACAATATTACAGGCATTTTTAGACATAATGCATGTTTGGTTTTGGAGTTATGTTTATACTACTTTTACATTTAGTATGACAGTTATACTGTCCATCCATCCATCCATTTTCTACCGCTTATTCCCTTCTCAGCTACAATCAGGCGGAAGGCGGGGTACACCCTGGAAAAGTCGCCACCTCATCATATTAAGTAAAACAAACTAAATTGTTTCTTTACAATCCTTACAAAATATGTTTTTCCAGTAATCTCACAAAGATACATTTCTCCAGGCATTATAGCCATTTTGCATATGTGGTTTGGTAGTTATGTTTAAATAACTGTCAAATTGAATGTGACAGTATACTATCATGGTAAGTAAAACCAATATTTTGTATTTGCAAACCTTACTACAACAATTGATTTTAGTAAAACTCGCATGGATACAAAATTACAGGCATTTTTAAACATAATGCATGTTTGGTTTTGGAGTTATGTTTATATATTTTTTACATTTAGTATTACAGTTATACTGTCATATTGAGTAAAAAAAACTAACTTGTGTCTTTATAAACCTTAAAAAAAAAATGTTTCCAGTAAAACTCACAAAGATACATTTCTCCAGGCATTATTAGCCATTAACCATGTTTGGTTTAGAGTTATGTTTAAATAACTGTCATATTGAGTGTGGCAGATATACTGTCATTATGAGTAAAACCTATTTTTTGTTTTTGTAAAATTACCAAAATAACTGATTCTGATAAAACTCACATGGATAAAATATTACAGGATTTTTTTAAACATAAAGCATGTTTCCATCATATTGAGTAAAAAAAACTAACTTGTGTCTAAACAAACCTTACAAAATATTTGTTTTCCAGTAAAACTCACAAAAATAAATTTCTCCAGTTATTATTAGCCATTTTGCATCTGTGGTTTAGAATTTGTGTTTAAATAACAGGCAGATTGAATGTGACAGTATACTGTCATAGTGAGTAAAACCTAATTTTTGTATTTGTAAACCTTAACAAAATACCTGATTCTAGTAAAACTCACATAGATTCAATATTACAGGCATTTTTAGACGGATTGCATGTTTGGTATTGGAGTTATGTTTATATAACTTTTACATTTATTATGACAGTTATACAAACATTGAATAAAAAAAAATATTTTGTGTCTTATCAAACCTTACAAAATATTTTTTTTCCCTGTAAAACTCACAAAGATACATTTCTCCAGGCATTATTAGCCCTTTTGCATGTGTGGTTTAGGAGTTATGTTAACATAACCGTCATATTGAGGGTGGCAGTTATACTGTCATTATGAGTAAAACCTAATTTTTGTATTTGTAAACCTTACCAAAATACCTGATTCTGGTTAAACCCACATCGATACAATATTACAGGAATTTTTAGACATAAAGCATGTTTGGTTTTGGAGTTATGTTTATATAACTTTCATATTTAGTATGAAAGTTATACCATCATATTGAGTAAAAAACAACAAATATTTTGTATCTTTACAAACCTTACAAAATATTGTTTTCCAGTAAAACTCACAAATATACCTTTCTCTAGGCATTATTAGTCATTTTGCATTTGTGTTTTAGGAGTTATTAGGAGTAATTAACTGTCATATTGAGTGTGGCAGTTATACTGTCACTATGAGTAAAACCTATTTTTTGTTTTTGTAAACCTTACCAAAATACCTGATTCTGCTAAAACTCACATATATTCAATATTACAGGCATTTTTAGACGGATTGCATATTTGGTTTTGGAGTTGTGTTTATATAAAAGTTGTATAAACATAACTCCAAAACCAAACATGCATTATGTCTAAAGATGCCTGCAATATTGTATCTATGTGATTTTTACCAGAATCAGGTATTTTTGGTAAGGTTTACAAATACAAAAATTAGGTTTTACTCACTATGACAGTATACTGTCACATTCAATCTGACAGTTCTTTAAACATAACTCCTAAACTACACATTCAAAGTGACTAATAATGCCTGGAGAAATGTATCTCTGTGAAATTTTCTGGAAAAAAAATATTTTTTAAAGTTTGTAAAAACACAAGTTAGTTTTTTTTACTCAATATGACAGTATAACTGTCATACTAAATATGAAAGTTAAATAGACATAACTCCAAAACCAAACTTGCAGTCTGTCTAAAAATGCCTGTAATATTGAATCTATGTGAGTTTTACCAGAATCAGGTATTTTGGTAAGGTTTACAAATACAAAAATTATGTTTTACTCATAATGACAGTATAACTGCCACATTCAAAATGACAGTTATTTAAACATAACTCCTAAACCAAACATGCTAAATGGCTAATAATGCCTAGAGAAAGGAATCTTTGTGACTTTTTCTGAGAAAAAATGAATTTGTAAGGTTTATAAAGACACAAGTTAGTTTTTTTTACTCAATATGATGGTATAACTGTCATACTAAATATAAAAGTTATATAAACATAACTCCAAAACCAAACATGCATTATGTCTGAAAATTATTGTTATATTGTATCTATGTGAGTTTAACCAGAATCAGGTATTTAGGTAAGGTTTACATATACACAAATTAGGTTTTACTCATAATGACAGTATAACTGCCTCATTCAAAATGACAGTTATGTAAACATAACTCCTAAACCACTCATGCAAAATGGTTAATAAATCCTGAAAAATTAGTTTTTTTTACTCAATATGACAGTAATACTGTCATACTAAATGTGAAAGTTATATAAATATAACCCCAAAACCAAACATGCATTATGTCTAAAAATGCCTGTTATATTGTATCCATGTGAGTTTTACTAGAATAAGTTGTTTTTGTAAGTTTTGCATATACAAAATACTGGTTTTACTCACTATGACAGTATACTCTCACATTCAATCTGACAGTTATTTAAACATAACTCCTAAACCACACATGCAAATTGGTTAATAATGCCTGGAGAAATGTATCTTTGTGAGTTTTACTTAATATGACAATATAAATGTCATACTAAATATTAAAGTTATATAAACATAACTCCAAAACCAAACATGCAATCCGTCTAAAAATGCCTGTAATATTGAATCTATGTGAGTTTAATTAGAATCAGGTATGTTGGTAAGGTTTACAAATACAACAATTAGGTTTTACTCATAATGACGGATAACTGCCACATTCAAAATGACAGTTATTTAAACATAACTTCCTACCACACATGCAAAAATGCTAATAATGCCTAAAACAATGCATCCTTGTGAGTTTTACTCGAACATATGCTTTTTTAAGGCTTGCAATTACAAAAAGTAGTTGTTTACTCAATATGACAGCAATGTTCTTAAAATCCTCTAATAATGCGGAAAAAGCAATACAAATGTTTTTCAACATAATTCCTAAACCAAACATGCAAAATTTCTAATAAAGCCTGTAGACATGTGTCTTTGTTAGTTTTACTAGGAAACATATATTTTGTAAGGTTTGCAAAGTTGCAAGTTAGTTTTTTTAATTCAATATGACTGTATAACTTTCATACTAAATATGAAAGTTACATAATTCCAAAACTAAACATGCATTATGTTTAAAAATGCCTAAAATATTGTATCTATGTGAGTTTTACCAGAATCAGGTATTTAGGTAAGGTTTACAAATACAAAAATTAGGTTTTACTCATAATGACAGTATAACTTCTCTAATCAATTTGACATTTATTTAAACATAACTTCCTAACCACACATGCAAAAAGGCTAATAAAGCCTAAAACAATGCAGCCTTGTGAGTTTTACTCGAAACATACGCTTTTTAAGACTGGCAATTACAAAAAGTAGTTTTTTTGCTCAATATGACAGTGATGTTTTTAAAATCCTGATATAATGCGAAAAAAGCAATACAAGAGTTTTTCAACATAATTCCTAAACCAAACATGCATTATGTCTTAAAATGCCTATAATATTGTATCCAGGTGAGGTTTATTAGAATCATTTGTTTTTGTAAGGTTTGCAAATACAACATTTTGGTTTTACTCACTATGACAGTATACTGTCACATTCAATCTAAAGTTAAAAGTTAAAGTACCAATGATTGTCACACACACACTAGGTGTGGCGAGATTATTCTCTGCATTTGACCCATCACCCTTGATCACCCCCTGGGAGGTGAGGGGAGCAGTGGGCAGCAGCGGTGGCCGCGCCCGGGAATCATTTTGGTGATTTAACCCCCAATTCCAACCCTTGATGCTGAGTGCCAAGCAGGGAGGTAATGGGTCCCATTTTTATAGTCTTTGGTATGACTCGGCCGGGGTTTGAACTCACAACCTACCGATCTCAGGGCGGACACTCTAACCACTAGGCCACTGAGTAGGTAAGTCTGACTGTTATTTAAACATAAATTCTAAACCACAGATTCAAAATGACTAATAATGCCTGGAGAAATTTATTTTTGTGAGTTTTACTGGAAAAAAAAATATTTTGTAAGGTTTGTTTGGACATAAGTTAGTTTTTTTTACTCAATATGATGGTATAACTGTCTTACTAAATTTGAAAGTTGTATAAACATAACTTCAAAACCAAACATGCAATCCGTCTAAAAATGCCTGTAGTATTGAATCTATGAGTTTTACCAGAATCAGGTATTTTGGTAAGGCTTACAAATACAAAAATTAGGTTTTACCCATATTGACAGTAAAACTGCCACGTTCAAAATGACAGTTACTTAAACATAACTCCTAAACCAAACATGCTAAATGGCTAATAATGACTGGAGAAATGCATCTTTGTGAGTTTTACTGGAAAAAAAAGTTAGTTTTTACTCTATATGACAGTATAACTGTCATACTAAATGTAAAATGTATATAAACAAAACTCCAAAACCAAACATGCATTATGTCTAAAAATGCCTGTAACATTGTATCCATGTGAGTTTTACTAGAATCAGTTGTTTTTTTAAGGTTTGCAAATACAAAATATTGGTTTTACTCACTATGACAGTATGTTGTCACATTCAATCTGGCAGATATTTAAACATAACTCCTAAACCACACATACAAAATGACTAATAATGCCTGGGGAAATGTATCTTTGTGAGTTTTACTGAAAAAAAAAAAAAAAAAAATTGTAAGGTTTGTAAAGACACAAGTTAGTTTTTTTTACTCAATATGACAGATAACTGTCATACTAAATATGAAAGTTATATAAACATAACTCCAAAACCAAGGTTTGCAAATACAAAATATTGGTTTTACTCACTATGACAGTATGTTGTCACACTCAATATGACAGTTATTTAAATATAACTCCTAAACCACACATGCAAAATGGCTAATAATGCTTGGAAAAATGTATATTTGTGAGTTTTACTGGAAAAAAAAATTGTAAGGTTTGTAAAGACAGAAGTTATTTTTTTTACTCAATATGACATTATAACTGTCATACTAAATGTAAAAGTTATATAAACTTAACTCCAAAACCAAACATGCATTATATCTAAAAATGCCTGTAATTTTGTGTCTATGTGAGTTTTACTAGAATCAGTTGTTTTTGTAAGGTTTTCAAATACAAAATATTGGTTTTACTCACTATGACAGTATACTGATGTCATATTGAGTTAAAAAAAAAAAAAACTTTTTTATTTAATATGACAAACCTTACAAAATATTTTTTTCCAGAAAAATTCACAGAGATACATTTCTCCAGGCATTAATAGTCATTTTGAATGTGTGGTTTAGGAGTTATGTTTAAATAACTGTCAGATTGAATGTGACAGTATACTGTCATAGTGAGTATAAACAATATTTTGTATTTGCAAAACTTACAAAAACAACTGATTCTAGTAAAACTCACATGGATACATCATTTCAGGCACTTTTAGACAACATTCATGTTTGGTTTTGGAGTTACGTTTATATAACTTTTCCATTAAGTATGACAGTTATACTGTCATTTTGAGTTAAAAAAAACTCTTTACAAAACTTAAAATTTTTTTCCCAGTAAAACTCACAAAGATACATTTCTCCAGGCATTAATAGCCATTCAGCATGTTTTGTTTAGGAGTTATGTTTAGAAAAACTGTCATTTTGAATGTGGTAGTTATCCGTCATTATGATTAAAACCTATTTTTTTTATTTGTAATCCTTACCAAAATACCTGATTCTGGTAAAACTCACATAGATACAATATTTCAGGCATTTTTAGAAATAATGCATGTTTGGTTTTGGAGTTATGTTTATATACATTTTTCCAGGCATTATTAGCCATTAATCATGTTTGGTTTAGGAGTTATGTTTAAATAACCGTCATATCAAATAATGCAGTTATACTGTCATTATGAGTAAAACCCAAGTTTTGTATTTGTAATCCTTACCAAAATACCTGATTTTGGTAAAACTCACATAGATTCAATATTACAGGCATTTTTAGACGGATTGCAAGTTTGGTTTTAGAGTTATGTGTATAAAACTTTCATATTTAGTATGACAGTTATACTGTCAAATTGAGTAAAAAATAACAAACTTGTAATTTTACAAACCTTACAAAATATTTTTTTCCAGTAAAATTCACAGAGATACATTTTTCCAGGCATTATTAGTCATTTTGCATGTGTGGTTTAGGAGTTATGTTTAAATAGCTGTCAGATTGAATGTGACAGTATACTGTCATAGTGAGTAAAACCAATATTTTGTATTTGCAAAACTTACAAAAACAACTGATTCTAGTAAAACTCACATGGATACAATATTACAGGCATTTTTAGACATAATGCATGTTTGGTTTTGGAGTTATGTTTATACTACTTTTACATTTAGTATGACAGTTATACTGTCCATCCATCCATCCATTTTCTACCGCTTATTCCCTTCTCAGCTACAATCAGGCGGAAGGCGGGGTACACCCTGGAAAAGTCGCCACCTCATCATAATAAGTAAAAAAAACTAAATTGTTTCTTTACAATCCTTACAAAATATGTTTTTCCAGTAATCTCACAAAGATACATTTCTCCAGGCATTATAGCCATTTTGCATATGTGGTTTGGTAGTTATGTTTAAATAACTGTCAAATTGAATGTGACAGTATACTATCATGGTGAGTAAAACCAATATTTTGTATTTGCAAACCTTACTACAACAATTGATTTTAGTAAAACTCGCATGGATACAAAATTACAGGCATTTTTTAACATAATGCATGTTTGGTTTTGGAGTTATGTTTATAAAACTTTTATATTTAGTATGACAGTTATACCATCCTATTGAGTAAAAAAAAAAAAAACTTGTGTCTTTATAAACCTTACAAAAAAACTACTTTTACATTTAGTATGACAGTTATACTGTCCATCCATCCATCCATTTTCTACCGCTTATTCCCTTCTCAGCTACAATCAGGCGGAAGGCGGGGTACACCCTGGAAAAGTCGCCACCTCATCATAATAAGTAAAAAAAACTAAATTGTTTCTTTACAATCCTTACAAAATATGTTTTTCCAGTAAAACTCACAAAGATACATTTCTCCAGGCATAATTAGCCATTTATCATGTTTGGTTTAGGAGTTATGTTTAAATAACTGTCATATTGAGTGTGGCAGTTATACTGTCATTATGAGTAAAACCTATTTTTTGTATTTGTAAACTTTACCAAAATACCTGATTCTGGTAAAACCCACATTGATACAATATTACAGGAATTTTTAGACATAAAGCATGTTTGGTTTTGGAGTTATGTTTATATAACTTTCATATTTAGTATGAAAGTTTTACCATAATATTGAGTAAAAAACAAAAACTAATTTGTATCTTTACAAACCTTACAAAATATTGTTTTCCAGTAAAATTCACAAATATACCTTTCTCCAGGCATTATTAGTCATTTTGCATTTGTGTTTTAGGAGTTATGTTCAATTAACTGTCATATTGAGTGTGGCAGTTATACTGTCACTATGAGTAAAACCTAATTTTTGTTTTTGTAAACCTTACCAAAATACTTGATTCTGATAAAACTCACATATATTCAATATTACAGGCATTTTTAGACGGATTGCATATTTGGTTTTGGAGTTGTGTTTATATAACTTTCATATATAGTATGACAGCTATACTGTTAAATTGTGTAAAAAAAAAAACTAACTCGTGTCTTTACCAAAATACCTGATTCTGGTAAAACTCATATAGATTTAATATTACAGGCAGTTTAAGACGGATTGCAAGTTTGGTTTAGGAGTTAGTTTTTGGAATTATGTTTATATTAATTTTATATTTAGTTTGACAGTTATACCATCATATTCAGTAAAAAAAAAATAACTTTTGTCTTTACAAACATTACAAAATAGTTTTTTCTAGTAAAATTCACAAAGATACATTTCTCCGGGCAATATTAGTTATTTAGCATGTTTGGTTTAGGAGTTGTGTTTAAATAACTGTTATTTTGAATATGGCAGTTATACTGTCATTATGAGTAAAACCCAAGTTTTGTATTTGTAAACCTTACCAAAATACCTGATTCTGGTGAAACTCATATAGATTCAATATTACATGCAGTTTAAGACGGATTGCAAGTTTGGTTTAGGAGTTTGGTTTTGGAATGATGTTTATATTACTTTTATATTTAGTTTGACAGTTAAACCATCATATTGAGTAAAAAAAAAAAAAACTTTTGTCTTTACAAACCTTACAAAATATTTTTTTCTAGTAAAACTCACAAAGATACAATTCTCCAGGCATTATTAGCCATTTTGCATGTGTAGTTTAGGAGTTATGTTAACATAACCGTCATATTGAGGGCGGCAGTTATACTGTCATTATGAGTAAAACCTAATTTTTGTATTTATAAACCTTACCAAAATTCCTTATTCTGGTAAAACTCACATAGATACAATATTACAGGCATTTTTAGACATAATCCATGTTTGGTTTTGGAGTTATGTTTACATACATTTTTCCAGGCATTATTAGCTATTTATCATGTTTGGTTTAGGAGTTATGTTTAAATAACTGTTATTTTGAATATGGCAGTTATACTGTCATTATGAGTAAAACCCAATTTTTGTATTTGTAAACCTTACCAAAATACCAGATTCTGGTAAAACTCACATAGATTCAATATTACAGGAAGTTGAAGACAGATTGCAAGTTTGGTTTTGGAGTTATGTTTATTTAACTTTCATATTTAGTATGACAGTTATACTGTCATATTAAGTAAAAAAAACTAACTTGTTTCTTTACAAACCTTATAAAAAAAAAAAAAATTCCAGAAAAACTCACAAAGATAAATTTTTCCAGGCATTATTAGCCATTTTGTAATTGTGGTTTAGGAGTTACAGTATGTTTAAATAACTGTCAGATTGAATGTGACAGTATACTGTCATAGTGAGTAAAACCTATTTTTTGTATTTATAAACCTTACCAAAATTGCCTAATTCTGATAAAAATCACATAGATACAATATTGCAGGCATTTTTAGACATAATGCATGTTTGGTTTTGGAGTTATGTTTATAAAACTTTTATATTTAGTATGACAGTTATACCATCCTATTGAGTAAAAAAAAAATAACTTGTGTCTTTATATACCTTACAAAAAAAAATGTTCCCAGTAAAACTCACAAAGATACATTTCTCCAGGCATAATTAGCCATTTATCATGTTTGGTTTAGGAGTTATGTTTAAATAACTGTCATATTGAGTGTGGCAGTTATTGTATTGTGTGTCATTATAAAAACAAAACTATTTTTTGTATTTGTATACCTTACCAAAATACCTGGTTCTGGTAAAACCCACACCGATACAATATTACAGGAATTTTTAGACATAAAGCATGTTTGGTTTTGGAGTTATGTTTATATAACTTTCATATTTAGTATGAAAGTTTTACCATAATATTGAGTAAAAAACAAAAACTAATTTGTATCTTTACAAACCTTACAAAATGTTGTTTTCCAGTAAAATTCACAAATATACCTTTCTCCAGGCATTATTAGTCATTTTGCATTTGTGTTTTAGGAGTTATGTTCAATTAACTGTCATATTGAGTGTGGCAGTTATACTGTCACTATGAGTAAAACCTAATTTTTGTTTTTGTAAACCTTACCAAAATACCTGATTCTGATAAAACTCACATATATTCAATATTACAGGCATTTTTAGACGGATTGCATATTTGGTTTTGGAGTTGTGTTTATATAACTTTCATATATAGTATGACAGCTATACTGTTAAATTGTGTAAAAAAAAAAAACTAACTCGTGTCTTTACCAAAATACCTGATTCTGGTAAAGCTCATAGATTTAATATTACAGGCAGTTTAAGACGGATTGCAAGTTTGGTTTAGGAGTTAGTTTTTGGAATTATGTTTATATTAATTTTATATTTAGTTTGACAGTTATACCATCATATTCAGTAAAACAAAATAACTTTTGTCTTTACAAACATTACAAAATAGTTTTTTTCACGTAAAATTCACAAAGATACATTTCTCCAGGCAATATTTGTTATTTAGCATGTTTGGTTTAGGAGTTGTGTTTAAATAACTGTTATTTTGAATATGGCAGTTATACTGTCATTAGAAGTAAAACCCAATTTTTGTATTTGTAAACCTTACCTAAATACCTGATTCTGGTAAAACTCACATAGATTCAATATTACAGGCATTTTTAGACGTATTGAAAGTTTGGTTTTGGAGTTATGTTTATTTAACTTTCATATTTAGTATGACAGTTATACTGTCATATTAAGTAAAAAAAACTAACTTGTGTCTTTACAAACCTTATAAAATATTTTTTTTTCCAGGAGAACTCACAAAGATACATTTCTCCAGGCATTATTAGCCATTTTGTATTTGTGGTTTAGGAGTTTTGTTTAAATAACTGTCAGATTGAATGTGACAGTATACTGTCATTATGAGTAAAACCTAATTTTTGTATTTGTAAACCTTACCAAAAATACCTGATTCTGGTAAAAATCACATAGATACAATATTGCAGGCATTTTTAGACATACTGCATGTTTGGTTTTGGAGTTATGTTTATACAACTTTCATATTTAGTATGACAGTTCTACCATCATATTGAGTAGAAAAAAAAAAAACTTGTGTCTTTATAAACCTTACAATTTTTTTCTCCCCAAAACTCACAAAGATACATTTCTCCAGGCATAATTAGCCATTTATCATGTTTGGTTTCGGAGTTATCTTTGAATAACTGTCATATTGAGTGTGGCAGTTATTGTATTGTGTGTCATTATAAAAACAAAACTATTTTTTGTATTTGTATACCTTACCAAAATACCTGGTTCTGGTAAAACCCACACCGATACAATATTACAGGAATTTTTAGACATAAAGCATGTTTGGTTTTGGAGTTATGTTTATATAACTTTCATATTTAGTATGACAGTTATACCATCATATTGAGTAAAAAAAAAACTAATTTGTTTCTTTACAAATCTTACAAAATATTGTTTTCCAGTAAAATTCACAAATATTCATTTCTCTAGGCATTATTAGTCATTTTGCATTTGTGTTTTAGGAGTTATGTTTAATTAACTGTCATATTGAGTGTGGCAGTTATATTGTCACTATGAGTAAAACCTAATTTTTGCATTCGTAAACCTTACCAAAATACCTGAATCTGATAAAACTCACATATATTCAATATTACAGGCATTTTTAGACGGATTGCATATTTGGTTTTGGAATTATGTTTATATAACTTTCATATATAGTATGACAGCTAAACTGTTAAATTGTGTAAAAAAAAAAAACTAACTTGTGTCTTTACAAACCTTACAAAATATTTTTTCCAGTAAAACTCACAAAGATACATTCCTCAAGGCATTATTAGCCATTTTGTCTACTGACAGTATACTTACTGTCATTATGAGTAAAACTAATATTTTGTATTTGTAAAACTTACAAAAACAACTGATTATAGTTAAACTAACATTGATACAAAATTATAAGCATTTTTAAACACAATGCATGTTTGGTGGCAGTCAATGTGGCAGTTATACTCTCATTATGAGTAAAACCTAATTTTTGTAATTGTAAACCTTACCAAAATACCTGATTCTGGTATAGATACAATATTACAGGCATTTTTAGACATAATGTATGTTTGGTTTTGGAGTTATATTTATATAACTTTCATATTTAGTATGACAGTATATACCATCATATTAAATTAAAAAAACTAACTTGTGTCTTTATAAACCTTACAAAATATTGTTTTCCAGTAAAATTCACAAATATACATTTCTCTAGGCATTATTAGTCATTTTGCATTTGTGTTTTAGGAGTTATGTTTAAATAACTGTCATATTGAGTCTGGCAGTTATACTGTCACTATGAGTAAAACCTAATTTTTTGATTTGTAAACCTTACCAAAATACCTGATTCTGATAAAACTTACATATAATAAATATTACAGACATTTTTAGACGGATTGCATGTTTGGGTTTGGAGTTATGTTTATAAAACTTTCATATATAGTATGACAGCTATACTGTAAAATTAAGTAAAAAAAAAAAAACAACTAACGTATGTTTTTACAAACCTTACAAAATATTTGTTTCAGTAAAATTCACAAATATACATTCCTCCAGGCATTATTAGCCATTTGTCAGATTGATTGTGACAGTAAACTCTCATTATGAGTAAAACTAATATTTTGTATTTGTAAACCTTACAAAAACAACTGATTCTAGTAAAACTCACATGGATACAAAATTATAAGCATTTTTAGACATAATGCATGTTTGGTTTTGGAGTTATGTTTAAATAATTGTCATATTGAATGTGGCAGTATACTGTCATTATGAGTAAAACCTAACGTTTATATTTGTCAACCTTACCAAAATACCTGATTCTGGTAAAACTCAAAAAGATACAATATTACAGGCATTTTCAGACTAAATGCATTTTGGTTTTGGAGTTATGTGTATATAACTTTCATATTTAGTATGACAGTTATACCATCATATTAAATAAAATAAAAAAACGTGTGTCTTTATAATCCTTACACATTATTTTTTTCCAGTAAAACTCACAAAGACACATTTGTCCAGGCATTATTAGTCATTTATCATGTTTGGTTTAGGAGTCATTTTTAAATAACTGTCATATCAAATGTTGCAGTTATACTGTCATTATGAGTAAAACACAAGTTTTGTATTTGTAAACCTTACCAAAATACCTGATTCTGGCAAAACTCACATAGATTCAATATAACAGGCAGTTTAAGACATATTGCAAGTTTGGTTTAGGAGTTTGGTTTTGGAATTATGTTTATCTAACTTTCATCTTTAGTATGACAGTCATCATATTGAGTAAAAAAAACAAATAACTTTTTTCTTTACAAACCTTACAAAATATTTTTTTTCTAGTAAAACCCACAAAGATTCATTTCTCCAGGCATTATTAGCCATTTAGCATATTTGGTTTAGGAGTTAAGTTTAAATAACTGTTATTTTGAAAATGGCAGTTATACTGTCATTATGAGTAAAACCCAATTTTTGTATTTGTAAACCATACCAAAATAACTGATTCTGGTAAAACTAACATACAGGTATATTCAATATTACAGGCATTTTTAGACGGATTTGCAAGTTTGGTTTTGGTGTTATATTTATTCAACTTTCATATTTAGTATGACAGTTATACTGTCATATTGAGTAAAAAAAAAGCTAACTTGTGTCTTTACAAAACTTACAAACTTTTTTTTTCCTGTAAAACTTACAAAGATACATTTCTCCAGGCAATATTTGACATTTTGCTTATGGTTTAGGAGTTATGCTTAAATAACAGTCAGATTGAATATGACAGTATACTGTCATAATAGTTTTTTACTCAATATGCCAGCAATGTTCTTAAAATCCTGAGATAATGCAAAAAAAGCAAAAAAAATGTTTTTCAACATAAATCCTACACCAAACATGCAACATGTCTAATAATGCCTGAAGACATGTATCTTTGCTAGTTTTACTAGAAAATGTATCTTGCGTCGTTTTGCAACGACGCAAGTTAGTTTTTTTAATTCAATATAACAGTATAACTGTCAAACTGAATGTAAAAGTTATATAAACATAACTCCAAAACTGAACATGCATTGTGTCTAAAAATAACGAAAATATTGTATCTATGTGAATTTTACCAGATTAAGGTAATTTGGTAAGGTTTACAAATACAAAAATTGGGTTTTTGTCATAATGACAAGATAACTGCTACATTCAATGTGACAGTTATTTAAACATAACTTCCTAACCACACATGCAAAATAGGCTAATAAAGCCTAAAACAATGCATCCTTGTGAGTTTTACTCGAAACATTTGCTATTTTAAGGCTTGCAAACACAAAAAGTAGTTTTTTACTCATTATGACAGTAATGTTCTTAAAATCCTGAGATAATGCGAAATAAGCAATAAAAATGTTTTTCAACATAATTCCTACACCAAACATGCAACATGTCTAATAATGCTTGAAGGTATGCATCTTTGTTAGTTTTACTAGAAACATTTTCTTTTGTAAGTTTTGCAAAGAGGCAAGTTAGTTTTTTCAATTCAATATGAGAAGTATAACTGTCAAACCAAATATGAAAGTTATATAAACATAACTCCAAAATTGAACATGTATTATGTGTAAAAATGCCTAAAATATTGTATCTATGTGAGTTTTACAAGAATCAGTTAATTTGGTAAGGAGTACAATTACATAAATTAGGGGTTTACTCATAATGACAGATAACTGCTACATTCAATTTGACATTTATTTAAACATATCTTCCTAACCACACATGCAAAATAGGCTAATAAAGCCTAAAACAATGCATCCTTGTGAGTTTTACTCGAAACATATGCTATTTTAAGGCTTGCAAACACAAAAAGTAGTTTTTTACTCATTATGACAGTAATGTTCTGAAAATCCTGAGATAATGCGAAATAAGCAATAAAAATGTTTTTCAACATAATTCCTACACCAAACATGCAACATGTCTATTAATACTTAAAGATATGTATCTTTGTTAGTTTTACTAGAAACATTATCTTTTGTAAGTTTTGCAAAGAGGCAAGTTAGTTTTTTTAATTCAATATTACAGTATAACTGCCATACCAAATATGAAATATATATAAACATAACTCCAAAATTGAACATGCATTATGTCTAAAAATGCCTGTAATATTGTATATATGTGAGTTACACCAGAATCAGGTAATTTGGTAAGGTTTACAAATACGAAAATTGTTTTTTTTCATAATGACAGTATAACTGCTACATTCAATTTGACTGTTATTTAAACAAAACTTCCTAATCACACATGCAAATAGGTTAATAAAGCCTAAAACAATGCATCCTTGTGAGTTTTACTCGAAACATTTGCTATTTTAAGGCTTGCAAACACAAAAAGTAGTTTTTTACTCATTATGACAGTAATGTTCTTAAAATCCTGAGATAATGCGAAATAAGCAATAAAAAAGTTTTTCAGATATTTCCTACATCAAACATGCAACATGTCTAATAATGCCTGAAGACATGTATCTTTGTTAGTTTTACTAGAAAAATTATCATTTGTAAGTTTTGCAAAGAGGCAAGTTAGTTTTTTTAATTCAATATGACAGTATAACTCTCATACCAAATATGAAAGTTATATAAACATTACTCAAAAACTAAACATGCATTATGTCTAAAAATGCCTAGATTATTGTATCTATGTGAGTTTTACAAGAATCAGTAAATTTGGTAAGGTGTACAATTACATAAATTAGGGGTTTACTCATAATGACAGATAACTGCTACATTCAATTTGACAGTTATTTAAAGATAACTTCCTAACCACACTTGCAAAATAGGCTAATAAAGCCTAAAACAATGCATCCATGTGAGTTTTACTTGAAACATTTGCTATTTTAAGGCTTGCAAACACAAAAAGTAGTTTTTTACTCATTATGACAGTAATATTCTTAAAATCCTGAGATAATGCGAAATAAGCAATAAAAATGTTTTTCAACATAATTCCTACACCAAACATGCAACATGTCTAATAATGCTTGAAGATATGCATCTTTGTTAGTTTTACTAGAAACATTTTCTTTTGTAAGTTTTGCAAAGAGGCAAGTTAGTTTTTTCAATTCAATATGAGAAGTATAACTGTCAAACCAAATATGAAAGTTATATAAACATAACTCCAAAATTGAACATGTATTATGTGTAAAAATGCCTAAAATATTGTATCTATGTGAGTTTTACAAGAATCAGTTAATTTGGTAAGGAGTACAATTACATAAATTAGGGGTTTACTCATAATGACAGATAACTGCTACATTCAATTTGACAGTTATTTAAACATATCTTCCTAACCACACATGCAAAATAGGCTAATAAAGCCTAAAACAATGCATCCTTGAGAGTTTTACTCGAAACATATGCTATTTTAAGGCTTGCAAACACAAAAAGTAGTTTTTTACTCATTATGACAGTAATAATCTGAAAATCCTGAGATAATGCGAAATAAGCAATAAAAATGTTTTTCAACATAATTCCTACAACAAACATGCAACATGTCTAATAATACTTAAAGATATGTATCTTTGTTAGTTTTACTAGAAACATTATCTTTTGTAAGTTTTGCAAAGAGGCAAGTTAGTTTTTTTAATTCAATATTACAGTATAACTGTCATACCAAATATGAAATATATATAAACATAACTCCAAAATTGAACATGCATTATGTCTAAAAATGCCTGTAATATTGTATATATGTGAGTTACACCAGAATCAGGTAATTTGGTAAGGTTTACAAATACGAAAATTGTTTTTTTCATAATGACAGTATAACTGCTACATTCAATTTGACTGTTATTTAAACAAAACTTCCTAATCACGCATGCAAATAGGTTAATGAAGCCTAAAACAATGCATCCTTGTGAGTTTTACTCGAAACATTTGCTATTTTAAGGCTTGCAAACACAAAAAGTAGTTTTTTACTCATTATGACAGTAATGTTCTTAAAATCCTGAGATAATGCGAAATAAGCAATAAAAAAGTTTTTCAGATATTTCCTACATCAAACATGCAACATGTCTAATAATGCCTGAAGACATGTATCTTTGTTAGTTTTACTAGAAAAATTATCATTTGTAAGTTTTGCAAAGAGGCAAGTTAGTTTTTTTAATTCAATATGACAGTATAACTCTCATACCAAATATGAAAGTTATATAAACATTACTCAAAAACTAAACATGCATTATGTCTAAAAATGCCTAGATTATTGTATCTATGTGAGTTTTACAAGAATCAGTAAATTTGGTAAGGTGTACAATTACATAAATTAGGGGTTTACTCATAATGACAGATAACTGCTACATTCAATTTGACAGTTATTTAAAGATAACTTCCTAACCACACTTGCAAAATAGGCTAATAAAGCCTAAAACAATGCATCCATGTGAGTTTTACTTGAAACATTTGCTATTTTAAGGCTTGCAAACACAAAAAGTAGTTTTTTACTCATTATGACAGTAATGTTCTTAAAATCCTGAGATAATGCGAAATAAGCAATAAAAATGTTTTTCATCACAATTCCTACACCAAACATGCAACATGTCTAATAACGCCTGGATACATGTATCCTTGTTAGTTTCACTAGAAAACATATCTTTCGTAACTTTTGCAATGACGCAAGTTAGTTTTTTTAATTCAATATGACAGCATAACTGTCATACCAAATGTAAAAGTTATATAAACATAACTCCAAAACTGAACATGCATTATGTCTAAAAATACATGTAATATTGTATCTATGTGAGTTATACAAGAATCAGGTAATTTGGTAAGGTTTACAAATACAAAAATTGTTTTTTTTCATAATGACTAACTACTACATTCAATTAAACTGTTATTTAAACATAACTTCATAATCACACATGCAAATAGGTTAATGAAGCCTAAAACAATGCATCCTTGTGAGTTTTACTCGAAATATTTGCTATTTTAGGTTTGCAAACACAAAAAGTAGTTTTTTACTCATTATGACAGTAATGTTCTTAAAATCCTGAGATAATGCGAAATAAGCAATAAAAAATGTTTTTCAACATAATTCCTACATCAAACATGCAACATGTCTAATAATGCCTGAAGACATGTATCTTTGTTAGTTTTACTAGAAAAGTTACATTTTGTAAGTTTTGCAAAGAGGCAAGTTAGTTTTTTTTTAATTCAATATGAAAGTATAACTGTCATACCAAATATGAAAGTTATATAAACATAACTCCAAAACTAAACATGTATTATGTCTAAAAATGCCTAAAATATTGTATTTATGTGAGCTTTACAAGAATCAGTAAATTTGGTAAGGTGTACAAATACATAAATTAGGGGTTTACTCAAAATGACAGTATAACTGCTACATTCAATTTGACCGTTATTTAAACATAATTTACTAATCACACATGCAAATAGGTTAATAAAGCCTAAAACAATGCATCCTTGTGAGTTTTAATCGAAACATTTGCTATTTTAAGGCATGCAAACACAAAAAGTAGTTTTTTACTCATTATGACAGTAATGTTCTTAAAATTCTGAGATAATGCGAAATAAGCAATAAAAATGTTTTTTAACATAATTCCTACACCAAACATGCAACATGTCTAATAATGCGTGAAGATATGCATCTTTGTTAGTTTTACTAGAAAAATTATCTTTTGTAAGTTTTGCAAAGAGGCAAGTTAGTTTTTTTAATTCAATATGACAGTAAAACTGTCATACCAAATATAAAAGTTATAAAAACATAACTCCAAAATTGAACATGCATTATGTCTAAAAATGCCTAGAATATTGTATCTATGTGAGTTTTACAAGAATCAGTTAATTTGGTAAGGTGTACAATTACATAAATTAGGGGTTTACTCATAATGACAGATAACTGCTACATTTGACAGTTATTTAAACATAACTTCCTAACCACACATGCAAAAGGCTAATACAGCCTAAAGCAGTGCCTCCTTGTGAGTTTTACTCGAAACATATGCTTTTTTAAGGCTTGCAAACACTAAAAGTAATTTTTTACTCAATATGACAGTAATGTTCTTAAAATCCTGAGATAATGCGAAATAAGCAATAAAAATGTTTTTCATCACAATTCCTACACCAAACATGCAACATGTCTAATAACGCCTGGATACATGTATCCTTGTTAGTTTCACTAGAAAACATATATTTCGTAACTTTTGCAATGACGCAAGTTAGTTTTTTTAATTCAATATGACAGCATAACTGTCATACCAAATGTAAAAGTTATATAAACATAACTCCAAAACTGAACATGCATTATGTCTAAAAATGCCTGTAATATTGTAACTATGTGAGTTTTACCAGAATCAGGTAATTTGGTAAGGTTTACAAATACAAAAATTAGGGTTTACTCATAATGACAGATAACTGCTACATTCAATTTGACAGTTATTTAAACATAACTTCCTAACCACACATGCAAAAGGCTAATACAGCATAAAACAGTGCCTCCTTGTGAGTTTTACTCGAAACATATGCTTTTTTAAGGCTTGCAAACACTAAGAGTAATTTTTTACTCAATATGACAGTAATGTTCTTAAAATCCTGAGATAATGCGAAATAAGCAATAAAAATGTTTTTCAACATAATTCCTACACTAAACATGCAACATATCTAATAATGCCTGAAGACATTTATCTTTGTTAGTTTTACTAGAAAAATTATCTTTTGTAAATTTTGCAAAGAGGCAAGTTAGTTTTTTTTAATTCAATATGACAGTATAACTGTCATACCAAATATTAAATTTATGTAAACATAACTCCAAAACTGAACATGCATTATGTCTAATAATGCCTAAAATATTGTATCTATGTGAGTTTTACAAGAATCAGTTAATTTGGTAAGGTGTACAATTACATAAATTAGGGGTTTACTCATAATGACAGATAACTGCTCCATTCAATTTTACAGTTATTTAAACATAACTTCCTAACCACACATTCAAATTAGGCTAATAAAGCCTAAAACAATGCATCCTTGTGAGTTTTACTCGAAACATATGCTATTTTAAGGCTTGCAAACACAAAAAGTAGTTTTGTACTCATTATGACAGTAATAAATGGCTAATTATGCCTGGAGAAATGTATCTTTGTGAGTTTTACTGGGAACATTTTTTTTTGTAAGGTATATAAAGACACAAGTTTTTTTTTTTTTACTCAATATGATGGTATAACTGTCATACTAAATATAAAAGTTGTATAAACATAACTCCTTAAACCAAACATGCATTATGTCTAAAAATGCCTGCAATATTGTATCTATGTGATTTTTTTTACCAGAATCAGGTATTTTTGTTAAGGTTTACAAATACAAAAATTAGGTTTTACTCACTATGACAGTATACTGTCACAGTTATTTAAACATACTGTAACTCCTAAACCACAAATACAAAATGGCTAATAATGCCTGGATAAATGTATCTTTGTGAGTTTTCCTGGAATTTTTTTTTATTTTTTATAAGTTTTGTAAAGAAACAAGTTAGTTTTTTTACTTAATATGACACTGAAACTGTCATACTAAATATGAAAGTTAAATAAACATAACTCCAAAACCAAAATTGCAGTACATCTAATAATGCCTGTAACATTGAATCTATGTGAGTTTTACCAGAATCAGGTATGTTGGTCAGGTTTACAAATACAAAAATTGGGTTTTACTCATAATGCCATATTCAAAATAACAGTTATTTAAACATAACTCCTAAACCAAACATTATAAATGGCTAATAATGCCTGGAGAAATGTATCTTTGTGAGTTTTACTAGAAAAAAATATTTTGTAAGGTTTGTAAAGAAAAAAGTTTTTTTTTTTACTCAATATGATGGTATAAATGTCAAACTAAATATAAAAGTAATATAAACATAATTCCAAAACCAAACTCCTAAACCAAACTGCAATCCGTCTTAAACTGCCTGTAATATTGAATCTATATGAGTTTTATCAGAATCAAGTATTTTGGTAAGGTTTACAAATACAAAACTTGGGTTTTACTCATGACAGTATAACTGCATTATTTGATATGACAGTTGTTTAAACATAACTCCTAAACCAAACATGATAAATGGCTAATAATGCCTGGAAAAATGTATATAAACATAACTGCAAAACCAAACATGCATTATGTCTAAAAATGCCTGTAATATTGTAGTTTTACCAGAATCAGGTATTTTGGTAAAGTTTATCAATACAAAATTTAGGTTTTACTCATGATGACAGTATAACTGCCATATTCAAAATAACAGTTATTTAAACATAACTCCTGAACCAAACATGCTAATTGGCTATTAATGCCTGGAGATATGTATACAAACATAACTCCAAAACCAAACATGCATTATGTCTAAAAATGCCTTTAGTATTGTATCTATGTGAGTTTTACCAGAATCAGGTATTTTGGTAAGGTTGAAAAATACAAAAATTAGGTTTTACTAATAATGACAGTATAACTGCCACATTGACTGCCACCAAACATGCATGATGTCTAAAAATGCCTATAATTTTGTATCCATGTGAGTTTTACTAGAATCAGTTGTTTTTGTAAGGTTTACAAATACAAAATATTAGTTTTACTCATAATGACAGTATACTGTCACAGTCAATCTGACAATATGGCTAATAATGCCTTGAGGAATGTATCTTTGTGAGTTTTACTGGAAAAAATATTTTGTAAGGTTTGTAAAGACACGAGTTAGTTTTTTTTTTTACATAATTTTACAGTATAGCTGTCATACTATATTTGAAAGTTATATAAACACAACTCCAAAACCAAATATGTAATCCGTCTAAAAATACCTGTAATATTGAATATATGTGAGTTTTATCAGAATCAGGTATTTTGGTAAGGTTTACAAAAACAAAAATTAGGTTTTACTCATAGTGACAGTATAACTGCCACACTCAATATGACAGTTATTTAAACATAACTCCTAAAACACAAATGCAAAATGACTAATAATGCCTAGAGAAAGGTATATTTGTGAATTTTACTGGAAAACAATATTTTGTAAGATTTGTAAAGATACAAATTAGTGTTTTATTACTCAATATGATGGTATAACTGTCATACTAAATATGAAAGTTATATAAACATAACTCCAAAACCAAACATGCTTTATGTCTAAAAATGCCTGTAATATTGTATCTATGTGATTTTACCAGAATCAGGTATTTTGTTAATGTTTACAAATACAAAAAATATGTTTTACTCATAATGACAATATAACTGCCACATTTAACATGACAGGTATTTAAACATAATTCCTAAACCACAAATGCAAAATGGCTAATAATGCCTGGAGCAATGTATCTTTGTGAGTTTTCCTGGAAAAAAAAATTGTAAGGTTTGTAAAGACACAAGTTAGTTTTTTACTTAATATGACAGTATAACTGGCATACTAAATATAAAAGTGAAATAAACATAACTCCAAAACCAAACTTGCAATACGTCTAGAAATGCCTGTAATATTGTATCTATGTGAGTCTTACCAGAATCAGGTTTTTTGGTAAGGTTTACATATACACAAATTTGGGTTTACTCATAAATGACAGTATAACTGCCAAATTTAATATGACAGTTATGTAAACATAACTCCTATACCACACATGCAAAATGGTTAATAATGCCTGGAGAAATGTATATTTGTGAGTTTTTCTGGAAAAAACGAATTTGTAAGGTTTATAAAGATACAAGTTAAATTTTTTACTCAATATGATGATATAACTGTCATACTAAATATGAAAGTTATTTAGGTAAGGTAAGGTTTACAAATACAAAATATTAGTTTTACTCATAATGACAGTATACTGACAAAATGGCTAATAATGCCTTGAGGAATGTATCTTTGTGAGTTTTACTGGAAAAAATATTTTGTAAGGTTTGTAAAGACACGAGTTAGTTTGTTTTTTTACACAATTTAACAGTTTAGCTGTCATACTATATATGAAAGTTATATAAACATAATTCCAAAACCAAATATGCAATCCGTCTAAAAATGCCTGTAATAATGAATATATGTGAGTTTTATCAGATTCAGGTATTTTGGTAAGGTTTACGAATACAAAAATTAGGTTTTACTCATAGTGACAATATAACTGCCACACTCAATATGACAGTTAATTAAACATAACTCCTAAAACACAAATGCAAAATGACTAATAATGCCTAGAGAAATGTATATTTGTGAATTTTACTGGAAAACAATATTTTGTAAGATTTGTAAAGATACAAATTACTTTTTTTTTTACTCAATATGATGGTATAACTGTCATACTAGATATGAAAGTTAAATAAACATAACTCCAAAACCAAACTTGCAATACGTCTAAAAATGCCTGTAATATTGAATCTATGTGAGTTTTACCAGAATCAGGTATTTAGGTAAGGTTTACAAATACAAAAATTGGGTTTTACTCATAATAACAGTATAACTGCCATATTCAAAATAACAGTTATTTAAACACAACTCCTAAACCAAACATGCTAAATGGCTAATAATGCCTGGAGAAATGTATCTTTGTGAATTTTACTAGAAAAAACTATTTTGTAAGGTTTGTAAAGACAAAAGTTTTTTTTTTTTACTGAATATGATGGTATAACTGTCAAACTAAATATAAAATTAATATAAACATAATTCCAAAACCAAACTCCTAAACCAAACTTGCAATATGTCTTAAACTGCCTGTAATATTTAATCTATGTGAGTTTTACCAGAATCAGGTATTTTGGTAAGGTTTACAAATACAAAATTTGGCTTATACTCATAATGACAGTATAAATGCAACATTTGTTATGACAGTTATTTAAACATAACTCCGAAACCAAACATGATCAATGGCTAATAATGCCTGGAGAAATGTATCAGTGTGAGTTTTACTGGAAACAAATAATTTGTAAGGTGTATAAAGACATAAGTTGTTTTTTTTTATTTAATATGATGGTATAACTGTCATACTAAATATAAATGATAAATGGGTTGTGCTTGTATAGCGCTTTTCTACCTTCAAGGTACTCAAAGCACTTTGACACTACTTCCACATTTACCCATTCACACACACATTCACACACTGATGGAGGGAGCTGCCATGCAAGGCGCTAACCAGCACCCATCAGGAGCAAGGGTGAAGTGTCTTGCCCAGGACACAACGAACATGACAAGGTTGGTACTAGGTGGGGATTGAACCAGGGACCCTCGGGTCACGCACGGCCATTCTTCCACTGCGCCACGCCGTCCCTAAATATGACAGTTATATAAATATAACTCCAAACCAAACATACATTATGTTTAAAAATGCCTGTAATATTGTATCTATGTGAGTTTTACCAGAATCAGGTATTTTGGTAAGGTTTACAATTACAAAAATTAGGTTTTACTCATAATGACAGAATAACTGCCACATTGACTGCCACCAAACATGTATTGTGTTTAAAAATGCTTGTAATTTTGTATCCATGTGAGTTTTACTATAATCAGTTGTTTTTGTAAGGTTTACAAATACAAAATATTAGTTTTACTCATAATGACAGTATACTGACAAAATGGCTAATAATGCCTTGAGGAATGTATCTTTGTGAGTTTTACTGGAAAAAATATTTTGTAAGGTTTGTAAAGACACAAGTTTGTTTGTTTTTACACAATTTAACAGTTTAGCTGTCATACTATATATGAAAGTTATATAAACATAATTCCAAAACCGAATGTGCAATCCGTCTAAAAATGCCTGTAATATTGAATATATGTGAGTTTTATCAGATTCAGGTATTTTGGTAAGGTTTACAAATACAAAAATTAGGTTTTACTCATAGTGACAATATAACTGCCACACTCAATATGACAGTTAATTAAACATAACTCCTAAAACACAAATGCAAAATGACTAATAATGCCTAGAGAAATGTATATTTGTGAATTTTACTGGAAAACAATATTTTGTAAGATTTGTAAAGATACAAATTACTTTTTTTTTTACTCAATATGATGGTATAACTGTCATACTAGATATGAAAGTTATATAAACATAACTCCAAAACCAAACATGCTTTATGTCTAAAAATTCCTGTAATATTGTATCGGTGTGGGTTTTACCAGAATCAGGTATTTTGGTAAGGTTTACAAATACAAAAAATAGGTTTTTATTTATAATGACACACAATACAATAACTGCCACACTCAATATGACAGTTATTTAAACATAACTCCTAAACCAAACATGATAAATGGCTAATTATGCCTGGAGAATTGTATCTTTGTGAGTTTTGGGGGGGGGGAAATTGTAAGGTTTATAAAGACACTAGTTTGTTTTTTTTTTACTCAATATGATGGTATAACTGTCATACTAAATATGAAAGTTGTATAAACATAACTCCAAAACCAAACATGCATTTTGTCTAAAAATGCCTGCAATATTGTATCTATGTGATTTTTACCCGAATCAGGTATTTTTGGTAAGGTTTACAAATACAAAAATTTGGTTTTACTCATAATGACAGTATACTGTCACATTCAATCTGACAGTTATTTAAACATAACTCCTAAACCACAAATACAAAATGGCTAATAATGCCTGGAGAAATGTATCTTTGTGAGTTTTCCTGAAAAAAAAAAAAAAAAATTTATAAGGTTTGTAAAGACACAAGTTAGTTTTTTTTACTTAATATGACAGTATAACTGTCATACTAAATATGAAAGTTAAATAAACATAACTCCAAAACCAAACTTCCAATACGTCTAAAAATGCCTGTAATATTGAATTTATGTGAGTTTTACCAGAATCAGGTATTTAGGTAAGGTTTACAAATACAAAAATTGGGTTTTACTCATAATAACAGTATAACTGCCATATTCAAAATAACAGTTATTTAAACACAACTCCTAAACCAAACATGCTAAATGGCTAATAATGCCTGGAGAAATGTATCTTTGTGAATTTTACTAGAAGAAACTATTTTGTAAGGTTTGTAAAGAAAAAGTTATTTTTTTTTACTGAATATGATGGTATAACTGACAAACTAAATATAAAATTAATATAAACATAATTTCAAAAACAAACTCCTAAACCAAACTTGCATTCCGTCTTAAACTGCCTGTAATATTGAATCTATATGAGTTTTACCTGAATCAGGTATTTTGGTAAAGACACGAGTTAGTTTTTTTTTACACAATTTAACATAATTAACTGTCATACTATATATGAAAGTTATATAAACACAACTCCAAAACCAAATATGCAATCCATCTAAAAATGCCTGTAATATTGAATATATGTGAGTTTTATCAGAATCAGGTATTTTGGTAAGGTTTACAAAAACAAAAATTAGGTTTTACTCATAGTGACAGTATAACTGCCACACTCAATATGACAGTTAATTACTCCTAATAACTCCTAAAACACAAATGCAAAATGACTAATAATGCCTAGAGAAAGGTATATTTGTGAGTTTTATTGGAAAACAATATTTTGTAAGGTTTGTAAAGATACAAAATATTTGTTGTTTTTTACTCAATATGATGGTATAACTTTCATACTAAATATGAAAGTTATATATACATAACTCCAAAACCAAACATGCTTTATGTCTAAAAATTCCTGTAATATTGTATCGATGTGGGTTTAACCAGAATCAGGTATTTTGGTAAGGTTTACAAATACAAAAAATAGATTTTACTCATAATGACAGTATAACTGCCACACTCAATATGACAGTTGTTTAAACATAACTCCTAAACCAAACATGATAAATGGCTAATTATGCCTAGAGAAATGTATCTTTGTGAGTTTTACTGGGAAACATTTTTTTTGTAAGGTTTATAAAGACACAAGTTATTTTTTTTACTCAATATGATGGTATAACTGTCATACTAAATATAAAAGTTGTAAAAACATAACTCCAAAACCAAACATGCATTATGTCTAAAAATGCCTGCAATATTGTTTCTATGAGATGTTTACCAGAATCAGGTATTTTGGTAAGGATTACAAATACAAAAGTTAGGTTTTACTCATAATGACGGATAACCGCCACATTTTTTTGAACATAACTCCTAAACAAAACATGCTAAATGGCTAATAATGCCTGGAGAAATGTATCTTTGTGAGTTTTACTGGAAAAAAAAAATTGTAAGGTTTCTAAAGAGACAAGTTAGTTTTTTCTGACTCAAAAAGACGGTATAACTGTCATAATAAATGGAAAAGTTATATAAACATAAAATGCCTGTAATTTTGTATCCATGTGAGTTTTACTAGAATCAGTTGTTTTTGTAAGGTTTGCAAATACAAAATATTGGTTTTACTCACTATGACAGTATACTGCTGTCATATTGAGTAAAAAAAAAAAACTTGTGTCATAACAAACCTTAAAAAATATTTTTTTCCAGAAAAATTCACAGAGATACATTTCTCCAGGCATTATTAGTCTTTTTGAATGTGTAGTTTAGGAGTTATGTTTAAATAACTGTCAGATTGAATGTGACACTATACTGTCATAGTGAGTATAACCAATATTTTGTATTTGCAAAACTTACAAAAACAACTGATTCTAGTAAAACTCACATGGATACATCATTTCAGGCATTTTTAGACAAAATGCATGTTTGGTTTTGGAGTTATGTTTATATAACTTTTCCATTTAGTATGACAGTTATACTGTCTAACTAACTTGTGTCTTTACAAACCTTACCTTTTTTTTTTTTTTCCACTAAAACTCACAAAGATACATTTCTCCAGGCTTTATTAGCCATTTAGCATGTTTTGTTTAGGAGTTATGTCATTTCGAATGTGGCAGTTATCCGTCATTATGAGTAAAACCTATTTTTTTTATTTGTAATCCTGACCAAAATACCTGATTCTGGTAAAAATCACATATATTCAATATTACAGCCATTTTTTTACGAATTGCAAGTTTGGTTTTGGAGTTATGTTTATAAAACTTTCATATTCAGTATGACAGTTATACCATCATATTGAGTTAAAAAAACAAAACAGTATCTTTACAAACCTTACAAAATATTTTTTTCCAGTAAAAATCACAACGATACATTTTTCCACGCAAAATTTGTCATTTTGCATGTGTGTTTTAGGAGTTATGTTTAAATAACTGTCATATTGAGCGTGGCAGTTTTACTGTCATTATGAGTAAAACCTAATTTTGGTATTTTAAACCTTACCAAAATACCTGATTCTGATAAAACTCACATATATTTAATATTACAGGCATTTTTAAATGGATTGCATGTTTGGTTTTTAGAGTTTGGTTTTGGAGTTATGTTTCTATAACTTTTTTATTTAGTTTGACAGTTATACCGTTATATTGAGTAAAAAAACTTGTGTCTTTGCAAACCTTACAAAAGATCATTACTCTAGTAAAACTAACAAAGATACATTTCTCCAGAATTAATAGCCATTTTCATGTGTCGTTTATGAGTTATGTTTAAATAACTGTCATATTGAGTGTGGCACTTATAATGTCACTATCAGTAAAACCTATTTTTTTATTTGTCAACCTTACCAAAATACCTCATTTTGGTAAAACTCACATAGATTCGATATTACAGACATTTTTAGACGGATTGCAAGTTTGGTTTTGGAGTCACGTTTATATATTTTTTTTGCATGTAGTATGACAGTTATACTGTCATATTGAGTAAAAAAAAAAAAATATTTGTCCTAGTACAACTCACAAAGATACATGTCTCCAGGCATTATTAGCTATTTTGCATGTGTGGTTTAAGAGTTATGTTTACATAACTGTCAGATTGAATTTGACAGTATACTGTCATAGTGGGTAAAACCTAATTTTTGTATTTGTAAACCTTACCAAAATACCTGATTCTGGTAAAACTCACATAGATACAATATTACAGGTATTTTTAGACAAAATTCATGTTTGTTTTTGGAGTTATGTTTATATAACTTTCATATTTAGTATGACGGTTATACCATCATACTGAGTAAAACAAAACTACATTGTGTCTTTATAAACCTTACAAATTATTTTTTTCCTGTAAAACTCACAACTATACATTTCTCCAGGCATTATTAGCCATTTATCATGTTTGGTTTAGGAATTATGTTTAAATACCTGTTCATGTTAAATGTGGCAGTTATCTTGTCATTATTAGTAAAACCTATTTTTTGTATTAGTAAACCTTACCAAAATACCTGATTCTGGTAAAACTCACATAGATACAATATTACAGGAATTTTTAGACATAAAACATGTTTGGTTTTGGAGTTATGTTCATATAACTTTCATATTTAATATGACAGTTATACCATCATATTAAGTAAAAAAACAACTAATTTGTTTCTTTACAAACCTTACAAAATATTTTTTTTCATTAAAATTCACAAAGATACATTTTTCCAGGCATTATTAGTCATTTTGCATTTGTTTTTTAGGAGTTATGTTTAAAAAACTGTCATATTGAGTGTGGCAGTTATACTGTCATTTTGAGTAAAACCTAATTTTTGTATTTGTAAACCTTACTAAAATACCTGATTTTGGTAAAACTCACATAGATTCAATATTACAGACATTTTTAGACGGATTGCAAGTTTGGTTTTAGAGTTATGTGTATATAACTTTCATATTTAGTATGACAGTTATACTGTCAAATTGAGTAAAAAATAACAAACTTGTAATTTTACAAACCTTACAAAATATTTTTTTTCCAGTAAAATTCACAGAGATACATTTTTCCAGGCATTATTAGTCATTTTGCATGTGTGGTTTAGGAGTTATGTTTATATAGCTGTCAGATTGAATGTGACAGTATACTGTCATAGTGAGTAAAACCAATATTTTGTATTTGCAAAACTTACAAAAACAACTGATTCTAGAAAAACTCACATGGATACAATATTACAGGCATTTTTAGACATAATGCATGTTTGGTTTTGGAGTTATGTTTATACTACTTTTACATTTAGTATGACAGTTATACGCCCTGCGATGAGGTGGCGACTTGTCCAGGGTGTACACCGCCTTCCGCCCGATTGTAGCTGAGATAGGCTCCAGCGCCCCCCCGCGACCCCAAAAGGGAATAAGCGGTAGAAAATGGATGGATGGTTGGACAGTATAACTGTCATCCATCCATCCATATTAAGTAAAAAAAACTAAATTGTTTCTTTACAAACCTTACAAAATATGTTTTTCCAGTAATCTCACAAAGATACATTTCTCCAGGCATTATAGCCATTTTGCATGTGTGGTTTGGTAGTTATGTTTAAATAACTGTCAAATTGAATGTGACAGTATACTATCATGGTGAGTAAAACCAATATTTTGTAATTGCAAACCTTACTACAACAATTGATTTTAGTAAAACTCGCATGGATACAAAATTACAGGCATTTTTAAGCAATGCATTTTTGGTTTTGGAGTTATGTTTATATATTTTTTACATTTAGTATTACAGTTATACTGTCATATTGAGTAAAAAAAACTAACTTGTGTCTTTATAAACCTTAAGAAAAATGTTTTTCCAGTAAAACTCACAAAGATACATTTCTCCATGCATTATTAGCCATTAACCATGTTTGGATTAGGAGTTATGTTTTAATAACTGTTATTTTGAATATGGCAGTTATACTGTCATTATGAGTAAAACCCAATTTTTGTATTTGTAAACCTTACCAAAATACCTGATTCTGGTAAAACTCACATAGATTCAATATTAGAGGCATTTTTAGACGTATTGCAAGTTTGGTTTTGGAGTTATGATTATTTAACTTTCATATTTAGTTTGACAGTTTTATTGTCATATTAAGTAAAAAAAACTAACTTTTGTCTTTACAAACCTTATACATTTGCTATTTTTTTTCCAGGAAAACTCACAAAGATACATTTCTCCAGGCATTATTAGCCATTTTGTATTTGTGGTTTAGGAGTTACAGTAAGTTTAAATAACTGTCAGATTGAATGTGACAGTATACTGTCATAGTGAGTAAAACCTAAATTTTGTATTTATAAAGCTTACCAAAATACCTGATTCTGGTAAAACTCACATAGATACAATATTACAGGCATTTTTAGACATAATGCATGTTTGGTTTTGGAGTTATGTTTATATACATTTTTCCAGGCATTATGAGCCATTTATCATTTTTGGATTAGGAGTCGAAGACCTCCATGACAAATAAAAATAAAGGACCCAGATTTCCCTCGCCAGGCCCGGAGGTGGGGCACGATGGCGAGCGCCTGGTGGCCGGGCCTGTCCCCATGGGGCCCGGCCGGGCACAGCCCGAAGAGGCAACGTGGGTCCCCCCTCCAATGGGCTCACCACCCATAGCAGGGGCTATAGAGTTCGGGTGCATTGTAAGCTGGGCGGCAGCCGACGGCAGGGCACTTGGCGGTCCGATCCTCGGCTACAGAAGCTAGCTCTTGGGACGTGGAACGTCACCTCGCTGGGGGGGAAGGAGCCTGAGCTAGTGCGCGAGGTTGAGAAGTTCCGGCTAGATATAGTCGGACTCACTTCGACGCACAGCAAGGGCTCTGGAACCAGTTCTCTCGAGAGGGGCTGGACTCTCTTCCACTCTGGCGTTGCCGGCAATGAGAGGCGACGGGCTGGGGCGGCAATTCTTGTTGCCCCCAGGCTCAGAGCCTGCACGTTGGAGTTCAACCCGGTGGACGAGAGGGTAACTTCCCTCCGCCTTCGGGTGGGGGGACGGGTCCTGACTTTGGTTTGCGCTTACGCGCCAAACCGCAGCTCAGAGTACCCACCCTTTTTGGATTCGCTCGAGGGAGTACTTGAGAGTGCTCCCCCGGGTGATTCCCTCGTTCTACTGGGGGACTTCAATGCTCATGTTGGCAGCGACAGTGAAACCTGGAGAGGCGTGATTGGGAAGAATGGCCGCCCGGATCTGAACCCGAGTGGTGTTCTTTTATTGGACTTTTGTGCCCGTCACAGATTGTCCATAATGAACACCATGTTCGAACATAAGGGTGTCCATATGTGCACTTGGCACCAGGACACCCTAGGCCGCAGTTCCATGATCGACTTTGTAGTTGTGTCATCGGATTTGAGGCCTCATGTTTTGGACACTCGGGTGAAGAGAGGGGCGGAGCTTTCAACCGATCACCACCTGGTGGTGAGTTGGCTGCGATAGTGGGGGAGGATGCCGGACAGACCTGGCAGGCCCAAACGCATTGTGAGGGTTTGCTGGGAACGTCTGGCAGAGTCTCCTGTCAGAGAGAGTTTCAATTCCCACCTCCGGAAGAACTTTGAACATGTCACGAGGGAGGTGCTGGACATTGAGTCCGAGTGGACCATGTTCCGCGCCTCTATTGTCGAGGCAGCTGATTGGAGCTGTGGCCGCAAGGTAGTTGGTGCCTGTTGTGGCGGTAATCCTAGAACCCGTTGGTGGACACCGGTGGTGAGGGATGCCGTCAAGCTGAAGAAGGAGTCCTATCGGGTTCTTTTGGCTCATAGGACTCCTGAGGCAGCGGACAGGTACCGACAGGCCAAGCGGTGTGCGGCTTCAGCGGTTGCGGAGGCAAAAACTCGGACATGGGAGGAGTTCGGGGAAGCCATGGACAACGACTTCCGGACGGCTTCGAAGCGATTCTGGACCACCATCCGCCGCCTCAGGAAGGGGAAGCAGTGCACTATCAACACCGTGTATGGTGAGGATGGTGTTCTGCTGACCTCGACTGCGGATGTTGTGGATCGGTGGAGAGAACACTTCGAAGACCTCCTCAATCTCACCAACACGTCTTCCTATGAGGAAGCAGTGCCTGGGGAATCCATGGTGGGCTCTTCTATTTCTGGGGCTGAGGTTGCCGAGGTAGTTAAAAAGCTCCTCGGTGGCAAGGCCCCGGGGGTGGATGAGATCCACCCAGAGTTCCTTAAGGCTCTGGATGCTGTGGGGCTGTCTTGGTTGACAAGACTCTGCAGCATCGCGTGGACATCGGGGGCGGTACCTCTGGATTGGCAGACCGGGGTGGTGGTTCCTCTCTTTAAGAAGGGGAACAGGAGGGTGTGTTCCAACTATCGTGGGATCACACTCCTCAGCCTTCCCGGTAAGGTCTATTCAGGTCTACTGGAGAGGAGGCTACGCCGGATAGTCGAACCTCGGATTCAGGAGGAACAGTGTGGTTTTCGTCCTGGTCGTGGAACTGTGGACCAGCTCTATACTCTCGGCAGGGTCCTTGAGGGTGCATGGGAGTTTGCCCAACCAGTCTACATGTGTTTTGTGGACTTGGAGAAGGCATTCGACCGTGTCCCTCAGGAAGTCCTGTGGGTAGTGCTCAGAGAGTATGGGGTATCGGACTGTCTGATTTTGGCGGTCCGCTCCCTGTATGATCAGTGTCAGAGCTTGGTCCGCATTGCCGGCAGTAAGTCGGATCCATGGATGGATGGATGGATGGATTAGGAGTTATGTTTAAACAACTGTCATATCAAATGTTGCAGTTATACTGTCATTATGAGTAAAACCCAAGTTTTGTATTTGTAAACCTTACCAAAATACCTGAATCTGGTAAAACTCACATAGATTCAATATTACAGGCAGTTTAAGACAGATTGCAAGTTTGGTTTAGGAGTTCCATCCATCCATC
This sequence comes from Nerophis lumbriciformis, assembly GCF_033978685.3. Classification (NCBI taxonomy): domain Eukaryota; kingdom Metazoa; phylum Chordata; class Actinopteri; order Syngnathiformes; family Syngnathidae; genus Nerophis; species Nerophis lumbriciformis. Next base: position 32,154,109 of record NC_084561.2, read on the forward strand.
CATCCATCTTCTTCCGCTTATCCGAGGTCGGGTCGCGGGGGCAGCAGCCTAAGCAGGGAAGCCCAGACTTCCCTCTCCCCAGCCACTTCGTCCAGCTCTTCCTGTGGGACCCCGAGGCGTTCCCAGGCCAGCCGGGAGACATAGTCTTCCCAACGTGTCCTGGGTCTTCCCCGCGGCCTCCTACCGGTCGGACGTGCCCTAAACACCTCCCTAGGGAGGCGTTCGGGTGGCATCCTGACCAGATGCCCGAACCACCTCATCTGGCTCCTCTCAATGTGGAGGAGCAGCGGCTTTACTTTGAGCTCCTCCCGGATGGCGGAGCTTCTCACCCTATCTCTAAGGGAGAGCCCCGCCACCCGGCGGAGGAAACTCATTTCGGCCGCTTGTACCCGTGATCTTGTCCTTTCGGTCATAACCCAAAGCTCATGACCATAGGTGAGGATGGGAACGTAGATCGACCGGTAAATTGAGAGCTTTGCCTTCCGGCTCAGCTCCTTCTTCACCACAACGGATCGATACAGCGTCCGCATTACTGAAGACGCCGCACCGATCCGCCTGTCGATCTCACGATCCACTCTTCCCTCACTCGTGAACAAGACTCCGAGGTACTTGAACTCCTCCACTTGGGGCAAGATCTCCTCCCCAACCTGGAGATGGCACTCCACCCTTTTCCGGGCGAGAACCATGGACTCTGACTTGGAGGTGCTGATTCTCATCCCAGTCGCTTCACACTCAGCTGCGAACCGATCCAGTGAGAGCTGAAGATCCTGGCCAGATGAAGCCATCAGGACCACATCATCTGCAAAAAGCAGAGACCTAATCCTGCAGCCACCAAACCAGATCCCCTCAAAGCCATGACTGCGCCTAGAAATTCTGTCCATAAAAGTTATGAACAGAATCGGTGACAAAGGGCAGCCTTGGCGGAGTCCAACCCTCACTGGAAACGTGTCCGACTTACTACCGGCAATGCGGACCAAGCTCTGGCACTGATCATACAGGGAGCGGACTGCCACAATCAGACAGTCCGATACCCCGTACTCTCTGAGCACTCCCCACAGGACTTCCCGAGGGACACGGTCGAATGCCTTCTCCAAGTCCACAAAACACATGTAGACTGGTTGGGCAAACTCCCATGCACCCTCAAGGACCCTGCCAAGAGTATAGAGCTGGTCCACAGTTCCACGACCAGGACGAAAACCACACTGTTCCTCCTGATTCCGAGGTTCGACTATCCGGCGTAGCCTCCTCTCCAGTACACCTGAATAGACCTTACCGGGAAGGCTGATGAGTGTGATCCCACGATAGTTAGAACACACCCTCCGGTTCCCCTTCTTAAAGAGAGGAACCACCACCCCGGTCTGGTTTAGGAGTTTAGTTTTGGAATTATGTTTATATAACTTTCATATTTAGCATGACAGTTATACCATCATATTGAGTAAAAAAAAAATAACTTTTGTCTTTACAAACCTTACAAAATATTTTTTTCTAGTAAAAATCACAAAGATACATTTCTCCAGGCATTATTAACCATTTTGCATGTGTGGTATAGGAGTTATGTTTACATAACTGTCATATTAAATGTGGCAGTTATACTGTCATTATGAGTAAAACCAAATTTGTGTATATGTAAACCTTACCAAAATACCTGTTTCTGGTAAAACTCACATAGATACAATACTATAGGCATTTTTAGACATAATTCATGTTTGGTTTTGGAGTTATGTTTGTATACATTTCTCCAGGCATTAATAGCCATTTAGCATGTTTTGTTCAGGAGTTATGTTTAAATAACTGTTATTTTGAATATGGCAGTTATACTGTCATTATGAGTAAAACCTAAATTTTGTATTTATAAACCTTACCAAAATACCTGATTCTGGTAAAACTCACATACATACAATATTACAGGCATTTTTAGACATAATGCATGTTTGGTTTTGGAGTTATGTTTATATACATTTTTCCAGGCATTATTAGCCATTTATCATGTTTGGTTTATGAGTTATGTTTAAATAACTGTCATATCAAATAATGCAGTTATACTGTCATTATGAGTAAAACCCAAGTTTTGTATTTGTAAACCTTACCAAAATACCTTATTCTGGTAAAACTCATATAGATTTAATATTACAGGCAGTTTAAGACGGATTGCAAGTTTGGTTTAGGAGTTAGTTTTTGGAATTATGTTTATATTCATTTTATATTTAGTTTGACAGTTATACCATCATATTCAGTAAAAAAAAAAAAAAATTTGTCTTTACAAACATTACAAAATAGTTTTTTTAGTAAAATTCACAAAGATACATTTCTCCAGGCAATATTAGCCATTTAGCATGTTTGGTTTAGGAGTTGTGTTTAAATAACTGTTATTTTGAATATGGCAGTTATACTGTCATTACAAGTAAAACCCAATTTTTGTATTTGTAAACCTTACCTAAATACCTGATTCTGGTAAAACTCACATAGATTCAATATTACAGGCATTTTTAGACGTATTGCAAGTTTGGTTTTGGAGTTATGTTTATTTAACTTTCATATTTAGTATGACAGTTATACTGTCATATTAAGTAAAAAAAACTAACTTGTGTCTTTACAAACCTTATAAAATATTTTTTTTATCCAGGAAAACTCACAAAGATACATTTCTCCAGGCATTATTAGCCATTTTATATGTGTGGTTTAGGAGTTATGTTTAAATAACTGTCAGATTGAATGTGACAGTATACTGTCATTATGAGTAAAACCTAATTTTTGTATTTGTAAACCTTACCAAAAATACCTGATTCTGGTAAAAATCACATAGATACAATATTGCAGGCATTTATAGACATAATGCATGTTTGGTTTTGGAGTTATGTTTATACAACTTTCATATTTAGTATGACAGTTCTACCATCATATTGAGTAGAAAAAAAAAAAACTTGTGTCTTCATAAACCTTACAATTTTTTTCTTCCCAAAACTCACAAAGATACATTTCTCCAGGCATAATTAGCCATTTATCATGTTTGGTTTCGGAGTTTTCTTTAAATAACTGTCATATTGAGTGTGGCAATTATTGTATTGTGTGTCATTATAAAAAAAAAAACTATTTTTTGTATTTGTAAACCTTACCAAAATACCTGGTTCTGGTAAACCACACACCGATACAATATTACAGGAATTTTTAGACATAAAGCATGTTTGGTTTTGGAGTTATGTTTATATAACTTTCATATTTAGTATGAAAGTTATACCATCATATTGAGTAAAAAAAAACTAATTTGTATTTTTACAAATCTTACAAAATATTGTTTTCCAGTAAAATTCACAAATATACATTTGTCTAGACATTATTAGTCATTTTGCATTTGTGTTTTAGGAGTTATGTTTAATTAACTGTCATATTGAGTGTGGCAGTTGTATTGTCACTATGAGTAAAACCTAATTTTTGTATTCGTAAACCTTACCAAAATACCTGAATCTGATAAAACTCACATATATTCAATATTACAGGCATTTTTAGACGGATTGCATATTTGGTTTTGGAATTATGTTTATATAACTTTCATATATATTATGACAGCTAAACTGTTAAATTGTGTAAAAAAAACTAACTTGTGTCTTTACAAACCTTACAAAATATTTTTTCCAGTAAAACTCACAAAGATACATTCCTCCAGGCATTATTAGCCATTTTGTCAGTATACTGTCATTATGAGTAAAACTAAAATTTTGTATTTGTAAAACTTACAAAAACAACTGATTATAGTAAAACTCACATGGATACAAAATTATAAGCATGTTTAAACACAATGCATGTTTGGTGGCAGTCAATGTGGCAGTTATACTGTCATTATGAGTAAAACCTAATTTTTGTAATTGTAAACCTTACCAAAATACCTGATTCTGGTAAACCTCACATAGACACAATATTACAGGCATTTTTTGACATAATGTATGTTTGGTTTTGGAGTTATATTTATATAACGTTCATATTTAGTATGACAGTTATACCATCATATTAAATAAAAAAAACTAACTTGTGTCTTTATAAACCTTACAAAATATTGTTTTCCAGTAAAATTCACAAATATACATTTCTCTAGGCATTATTAGTCATTTTGCATTTGTGTTTTAGGAGTTATGTTTAAATAACTGTCATATTGAGTCTGGCAGTTATACTGTCACTATGAGTAAAACCTAATTTTTTGATTTGTAAACCTTACCAAAATACCTGATTCTGATAAAACTTACATATAATAAATATTACAGACATTTTAGACGGATTGCATGTTTGGTTTTGGAGTTATGTTTATAAAACTTTCATATATAGTATGACAGCTATACTGTAAAATTAAGTTAAAAAAAAAACTAACGTATGTGTTTACAAACCTTACAAAATATTTGTTCCAGTAAAATTCACAAATATACATTCCTCCAGGCATTATTAGCCATTTTGTCAGTATACTGTCATTATGAGTAAAACTAAAATTTTGTATTTGTAAAACTTACAAAAACAACTGATTATAGTAAAACTCACATGGATACAAAATTATAAGCATTTTTAAACACAATGCATGTTTGGTGGCAGTCAATGTGGCAGTTATACTGTCATTATGAGTAAAACCTAATTTTTGTAATTGTAAACCTTACCAAAATACCTGATTCTGGTAAACCTCACATAGATACAATATTACAGGCATTTTTAGACATAATGTATGTTTGGTTTTGGAGTTATATTTATATAACTTTCATATTTAGTATGATAGTTATACCATCATATTAAATAAAAAAAAAACTAACTTGTGTCTTTATAAACCTTACAAAATATTGTTTTCCAGTAAAATTCACAAATATACATTTCTCTAGGCATTATTAGTCATTTTGCATTTGTGTTTTAGGAGTTATGTTTAAATAACTGTCATATTGAGTCTGGCAGTTATACTGTCACTTTGAGTAAAACCTAATTTTTTTATTTGTAAACCTTACCAAAATACCTGATTCTGATAAAACTTACATATAATAAATATTACAGACATTTTTAGACGGATTGCATGTTTGGTTTTGGAGTTATGTTTATAAAACTTTCATATATAGTATGACAGCTATACTGTAAAATTAAGTAAAAAAAAAAGAACTAACGTATGTGTTTACAAACCTTACAAAATATTTGTTCCAGTAAAATTCACAAATATACATTCCTCCAGGCATTATTAGCCATTTTGTCAGTATACTGTCATTATGAGTAAAACTAAAATTTTGTATTTGTAAAACTTACAAAAACAACTGATTATAGTAAAACTCACATGGATACAAAATTATAAGCATTTTTAAACACAATGCATGTTTGGTGGCAGTCAATGTGGCAGTTATACTGTCATTATGAGTAAAACCTAATTTTTGTAATTGTAAACCTTACCAAAATACCTGATTCTGGTAAACCTCACATAGATACAATATTACAGGCATTTTTAGACATAATGTATGTTTGGTTTTGGAGTTATATTTATATAACTTTCATATTTAGTATGACAGTTATACCATCATATTAAATAAAAAAAACTAACTTGTGTCTTTACAAACCTTACAAAATATTTTTTCCAGTAAAACTCACAAAGATACATTCCTCCAGGCATTATTAGCCATTTTGTCAGTATACTGTCATTATGAGTAAAACTAAAATTTTGTATTTGTAAAACTTACAAAAACAACTGATTATAGTAAAACTCACATGGATACAAAATTATAAGCATGTTTAAACACAATGCATGTTTGGTGGCAGTCAATGTGGCAGTTATACTGTCATTATGAGTAAAACCTAATTTTTGTAATTGTAAACCTTACCAAAATACCTGATTCTGGTAAACCTCACATAGATACAATATTACAGGCATTTTTTGACATAATGTATGTTTGGTTTTGGAGTTATATTTATATAACGTTCATATTTAGTATGACAGTTATACCATCATATTAAATAAAAAAAACTAACTTGTGTCTTTATAAACCTTACAAAATATTGTTTTCCAGTAAAATTCACAAATATACATTTCTCTAGGCATTATTAGTCATTTTGCATTTGTGTTTTAGGAGTTATGTTTAAATAACTGTCATATTGAGTCTGGCAGTTATACTGTCACTATGAGTAAAACCTAATTTTTTGATTTGTAAACCTTACCAAAATACCTGATTCTGATAAAACTTACATATAATAAATATTACAGACATTTTAGACGGATTGCATGTTTGGTTTTGGAGTTATGTTTATAAAACTTTCATATATAGTATGACAGCTATACTGTAAAATTAAGTAAAAAAAAAAACTAACGTATGTGTTTACAAACCTTACAAAATATTTGTTCCAGTAAAATTCACAAATATACATTCCTCCAGGCATTATTAGCCATTTTGTCAGTATACTGTCATTATGAGTAAAACTAAAATTTTGTATTTGTAAAACTTACAAAAACAACTGATTATAGTAAAACTCACATGGATACAAAATTATAAGCATTTTTAAACACAATGCATGTTTGGTGGCAGTCAATGTGGCAGTTATACTGTCATTATGAGTAAAACCTAATTTTTGTAATTGTAAACCTTACCAAAATACCTGATTCTGGTAAACCTCACATAGATACAATATTACAGGCATTTTTAGACATAATGTATGTTTGGTTTTGGAGTTATATTTATATAACTTTCATATTTAGTATGACAGTTATACCATCATATTAAATAAAAAAAACTAACTTGTGTCTTTATAAACCTTACAAAATATTGTTTTCCAGTAAAATTCACAAATATACATTTCTCTAGGCATTATTAGTCATTTTGCATTTGTGTTTTAGGAGTTATGTTTAAATAACTGTCATATTGAGTCTGGCAGTTATACTGTCACTATGAGTAAAACCTAATTTTTTGATTTGTAAACCTTACCAAAATACCTGATTCTGATAAAACTTACATATAATAAATATTACAGACATTTTTAGACGGATTGCATGTTTGGTTTTGGAGTTATGTTTATAAAACTTTCATATATAGTATGACAGTTATACTGTAAAATTAAGTTAAAAAAAAAACTAACGTATGTGTTTACAAACCTTACAAAATATTTGTTCCAGTAAAATTCACAAATATACATTCCTCCAGGCATTATTAGCCATTTTGTCAGATTGATTGTGACAGTAAACTCTCATTAGGAGTAAAACTAATATTTTGTATTTGTAAACCTTACAAAAACAACTGATTCTAGTAAAACTCACATGGATACAAAATTATAAGCATTTTTAGACATAATGCATGTTTGGTTTTGGAGTTATGTTTAAATAATTGTCATATTGAATGTGGCAGTATACTGTCATTATGAGTAAAACCTAATGTTTGTATTTGTCAACCTTACCAAAATACCTGATTCTGGTAAAACTCAAAAAGATACAATATTACAGGCATTTTCAGACTAAATGCATTTTGGTTTTGGAGTTATGTGTATATAATAAAAAAATCATGTTAAATAAAAAAAAAAAACTTGTGTCTTTATAATCCTTACACATTATATTTTTCCAGTAAAACTCACAGACACATTTCTCCAGGCATTATTAGTTATTTATCATGTTTGGTTTAGGAGTCATTTTTAAATAACTGTCATATCAAAGATTGCAGTTATACTGTCATTATTGTAAACCTTACCACAATACCTGATTCTGGCAAAACTCACATAGATTCAATATAACAGGCAGTTTAAGACATATTGCAAGTTTGGTTTAGGAGTTTGGTTTTGGAATTATGTTTATCTAACTTTCACATTTAGTATGACAGTCATCATATTGAGTAAAAAAATCAAATAACTTTTTTCTTTACAAACCTTACAAAATATTTTTTTTCTAGTAAAACTCACAAAGATTCATTTCTCCAGGCATTATTAGCCATTTAGCATATTTGGTTTAGGAGTTATGTTTAAATAACTGTTATTTTGAATATGGCAGTTATACTGTCATTATGAGTAAAACCCAATTTTTGTATTTGTAAACCATACCAAAATAACTGATTCTGGTAAAACTAACATATATTCAATATTACAGGCATTTTTAGACGGATTTGCAAGTTTGGTTTTGGTGTTATATTTATTCAACTTTCATATTTAGTATGACAGTATGTCATATTGAGTAAAAAAAAAGCTAACTTGTGTCTTTACAAAACTTACAAACATTTTTTTTCCTGTAAAACTTACAAAGATACATTTCTCCAGGCAATATTTGACATTTTGCTTATGGTTTAGGACTTATGTTTAAATAACAGTCAGATTGAATATGACAGTATACTGTCATAATAGTTTTTTACTCAATATGCCAGTAATGTTCTTAAAATCCTGAGATAATACAAAAAAAGCAAAAAAAAATGTTTTTCAACATAAATCCTACACCAAACATGCAACATGTCTAATAATGCCTGAAAACATGTATCTTTGTTAGTTTTACTAGAAAATGTATCTTTTGTAAGTTTTGCAACGACACAAGTTAGTTTTTTTAATTCAATATAACAGTATAACTGTCCAACTAAATGTAAAAGTTATATAAACATAACTCCAAAACTGAACATGCATTGTGTCTAAAAATAACTAAAATATTGTATCTATGTGAATTTTACCAGATTAAGGTAATTTGGTAAGGTTTACAAATACAAAAATTGGGTTTTTGTCATAATGACAGTATAACTGCTTAACTAAGTATAACTAATTTTACAGTTATTTAAACATAACTTCCTAACCACACATGCAAATAGGCTAATAAAGCCTAAAACAATGCATCCTTGTGAGTTTTACTCGAAACATATGCTATTTTAAGGCTTGCAAACACAAAAAGTAGTTTTTTACTCATTATGACGGTAATGTGCTTAAAATCCTGAGATAATGCGAAATAAGCAATAAAAATGTTTTTCATCATAATTCCTACACCAAACATACAACATGTCTAATAATGCCTGGATACATGTATCTTTGTTAGTTATACTAGAAAAATTATCTTTTGTAAGTTTTACAAAGACTCAAGTTAGTTTTTTAATACAATATGACAGTATAACTGTCATACCAAATATGAAAGTTATATAAACATAACTCCAAAACTGAACATGCATTATGTCTAAAAATGCCTAAAATATTGTATCTATGTGAGTTACACCAGAATCAGGTAATTTGGTAAGGTTTACAAATACGAAAATTGTTTTTTTTCATAATGACAGTATAACTGCTACATTCAATTTAAATAAATGATAAATGGGTTGTACTTGTATAGCGCTTTTCTACCTTCAAGGTACTCAAAGCGCTTTGCCACTACTTCCACATTTACCCATTCACACACACATTCACACACTGATGGAGGGAGCTGCCATGCAAGGCGCTACCAGCACCCATCAGGAGCAAGGGTGAAGTGTCTTGCTCAGGACACAACGGACATGACGAGGTTGGTACTAGGTGGGGATTGAACCAGGGACCCTCGGGTCGCGCACGGCCACTCTTCCACTGCGCCACGCCGTCCTTAAACATAACTTCATAACCACACATGCAAAATAGGCTAATAAAGCCTAAAACAATGCATCCTTGTGAGTTTTACTCGAAACATTTGCTATTTTAAGGCTTGCAAACACAAAAAGTAGTTTTTTACTCATTATGACAGTAATGTTCTTAAAATCCTGAGATAATTTGAAATAAGCAAAAAAAATATTTTTTTCAGATAATTCCTACATCAAACATGCAACATGTCTAATAATGCCTGAAGACATGGATCTTTGTTAGTTTTACTAGAAAAATTATCTTTCGTAAGTTTTGCAAAGAGGCAAGTTAGTTTTTTTAATTCAATATGACAGTATAACTGTCATACCAAATATGAAAGTTATATAAACATTTCTCCAAAACTAAACATGCATTATGTCTAAAAATGCCTAAAATATTGTATCTATGTGAGTTACACCAGAATCAGTTGATTTGGTAAGGTTTACAAATACGAAAATTGTTTTTTTTTTCATAATGACAGTATAACTGCTACATTCAATTTGACTGTTATTTAAACAAAACTTCCTAATCACACATGCAAATAGGTTAATAAAGCCTAAAACAATGCATCCATGTGAGTTTTACTCGAAACATTTGCTATTTTAAGGCTTGCAAACACAAAAAGTAGTTTTTTACTCATTAAGACATTAATGTTCTTAAAATCCTGAGATAATGCGAAATAAGCAATAAAAATGTTTTTCAACATAATTCCTACACCAAACATGCAACATGTCTTATAATACGTAAAGATATGTATCTTTGTTTGTTTTACTAGAAACATTATCTTTTGTAAGTTTTGCAAAGAGGCAAGTTAGTTTTTTTAATTCAATATTACAGTATAACTGTCATACCAAATATGAAATATATATAAACATAACTCCAAAATTGAACATGCATTATGTCTAAAAATGCCTAAAATATTGTATCTATGTGAGTTACACCAGAATCAGTTGATTTGGTAAGGTTTACAAATACGAAAATTGTTTTTTTTTCATTATGACAGTATAACTGCTACATTCAATTTGACTGTTATTTAAACAAAACTTCCTAATCACACATGCAAATAGGTTAATAAAGCCTAAAACAATGCATCCTTGTGAGTTTTACTCGAAACATTTGCTATTTTAAGGCTTGCAAACACAAAAAGTAGTTTTTTACTCATTATGACAGTAATGTTCTTAAAATCCTGAGATAATGCGAAATAAGCAATAAAAATGTTTTTCAGCATAATTCCTACACCAAACATGCAACATGTCTAATAATGCGTGAAGATATGCATCTTTGTTAGTTTTACTAGAAAAATTTTCTTTTGTAAGTTTTGCAAAGAGGCAAGTTAGTTTTTTTAATTCAATATGACAGTATAACTGTCAAACCAAATATGAAAGTTATATAAACATAACTCCAAAATCGAACATGTATTATGTGTAAAAATGCCTAAAATATTGTATCTATGTGAGTTTTACAAGAATCAGTTAATTTGGTAAGGAGTACAATTACATAAATTAGGGGTTTACTCATAATGACAGATAACTGCTACATTCAATTTGACAGTTATTTAAACATAACTTCCTGTAACCACACATGCAAAATAGGCTAATAAAGCCTAAAACAATGCATCCTTGTGAGTTTTACTCGAAACATATGCTATTTTAAGGCTTGCAAACACAAAAAGTAGTTTTTTACTCATTATGACAGTAATGTTCTTAAAATCCTGAGAAAATGCGAAATAAGCAATAAAAATGTTTTTCAACATAATTCCTACACCAAACATGCAACATGTCTAATAATACGTGAAGATATGTATCTTTGTTAGTTTTACTAGAAACATTATCTTTTGTAAGTTTTGCAAAGAGGCAAGTTAGTTTTTTAAATTCAATATTACAGTATAACTGTCATACCAAATATGAAATATATATAAACATAACTCCAAAACTGAACATGCATTATGTCTAAAAATGCCTAAAATATTGTATCTATGTGAGTTACACCAGAATCAGGTAATTTGGTAAGGTTTACAATTACGAAAATTGTTTTTTTTTCCATAATGACAGTATAACTGCTACATTCAATTTGACTGTTATTTAAACAAAACTTCCTAATCACAGATGCAAATAGGTTAATAAAGCCTATAACAATGCATCCTTGTGAGTTTTACTCGAAATATTTGCTATTTTAAAGCTTGCAAACACAAAAAGTAGTTTTTTACTCATTATGACAATAATGTTCTTAAAATCCTGAGATAATGCGAAATAAGCAATAAAATGTTTTTCAACATAATTCCTACACCAAACATGCAACATGTCTAATAATGCGTGAAGATATGCATCTTTGTTAGTTTTACTAGAAACATTTTCTTTTGTAAGTTTTGCAAAGAGGCAAGTTAGTTTTTTTAATTCAATATGACAGTATAACTGTCATACCAAATATGAAATATATATAACATAACTCCAAAATTGAACATGCATTATGTGTAAAAATGCCTAAAATATTGTATCTATGTGAGTTTTACAAGAATCAGTTAATTTGGTAAGGTGTACAATTACATAAATTAGGGGTTTACTCATAATGACAGATAACTGCTACATTCAATTTGACAGTTATTTAAACATAACTTCCTAACCACACATGCAAAATAGGCTAATAAAGCCTAAAACAATGCATCCTTGTGAGTTTTACTCGAAACATATGCTATTTTAAGGCTTGCAAACACAAAAAGTAGATTTTTACTCATTATGACAGTAATGTTCTTAAAATCTTAAGATAATGCGAAATAAGCAATAAAAATGTTTTTCAACATAATTCCTACACCAAACATGCAACATGTCTTATAATACGTAAAGATATGTATCTTTGTTTGTTTTACTAGAAACATTATCTTTTGTAAGTTTTGCAAAGAGGCAAGTTAGTTTTTTTAATTCAATATTACAGTATAACTGTCATACCAAATATGAAATATATATAAACATAACTCCAAAACTGAACATGCATTATGTCTAAAAATGCCTGTAATATTGAATCTATATGAGTTTCACCAGAATCAGGTATTTTGGTAAGGTTTACAAATACAAAACTTGGGTTTTATTCATAATGACAGTATAACTGCATTATTTGATATGACAGTTATTTAAACATAACTCCTAAACCAAACATGATAAATAGCTAATAATGCCTGGAAAAATGTATATAAACATAACTCCAAAACCAAACATGGATTATGTCTAAAAATGCCTGTAATATTGTATCTATGTGAGTTTTACCAGAATAAGGAATTTTGGTAAGGTTTATAAATACAAAAATTAGGTTTTACTCATAATGACAGTATAACTGCCACCCTCAATATGACGGTTATGTTAACATAACTCCTAAACCACACATGCAAAATGGCTAATAATGCCTGGAGAAATGTATCTTTGTGAGTTTTACAGGGAAAAAAAATATTTTGTAAGGTTTGATAAGACACAAAATAGTTTTTTTTATTCAATATGTTTGTATAACTGTCATAATAAATGTAAAAGTTATATAAACATAACTCCAATACCAAACATGCAATCCGTCTAAAAATGCCTGTAATATTGAATCTATGTGAGTTTTACTAGAATCAGGTATTTTGTTAAGGTTTACAAATACAAAAATTAGGTTTTACTCACTATGACAGTATACTGTCACATTCAATCTGCCTGTTATTTAAACACAAATTCTAAACCACAGATGCAAAATGGCTAATAATAACTGGAGAAATTTATTTTTGTGAGTTTTACTGGAAAAAAAATATTTTGTAAGGTTTGTTTAGACACAAGTTAGTTTTTTTTACTCAATATGATGGAAACATGCTTAATGTCTAAAAAATCCTGTAATATTTTATCCATGTGAGTTTTATCAGAATCAGTTATTTTGGTAATTTTACAAAATCAAAAAATAGGTTTTACTCATAATGACAGTATATCTGCCACACTCAATATGACAGTTATTTAAACATAACTCTAAACCAAACATGGTTAATGGCTAATAATGCCTGGAGAAATGTATCTTTGTGAGTTTTACTGGAAACATTTTTTTTTAAGGTTTATAAAGACACAAGTTAGTTTTTTTTACTCAATATGACAGTATAACTGTAATACTAAATGTAAAAAATATATAAACATAACTCCAAAACCAAACATGCATTATGTTTAAAAATGCCTGTATTTTTGTATCCATGCGAGTTTTACTAAAATCAATTGTTGTAGTAAGGTTTGCAAATACAAAATATTGGTTTTACTCACCATGATAGTATACTGTCACATTCAATTTGACAGTTATTTAAACATAACTACCAAACCACATATGCAAAATGGCTATAATGCCTGGAGAAATGTATCTTTGTGAGATTACTGGAAAAACATATTTTGTAAGGATTGTAAAGAAACAATTTAGTTTGTTTTACTTAATAGGATGAGGTGGCGACTTTTCCAGGGTGTACCGCGCCTTCCGCCTGATTGTAGCTGAGAAGGGAATAAGCGGTAGAAAATGGATGGATGGATGGACAGTATAACTGTCATACTAAATGTAAAAGTAGTATAAACATAACTCCAAAACCAAACATGCATTATGTCTAAAAATGCCTGTAATATTGTATCCAGGTGAGTTTTACTAGAATCAGTTGTTTTTCTAAGTTTTGCAAATACAAAATATTGGTTTTACTCACTATGACAGTATACTGTCACATTCAATCTGACAGCTATTTAAACATAACTCCTAAACCACACATGCAAAATGACTAATAATGCCTGGAAAAATGTATCTCTGTGAATTTTACTGGAAAAAAATATTTTGTAAGGTTTGTAAAATTACAAGTTTGTTATTTTTACTCAATTTGACAGTATAACTGTCATACTAAATATGAAAGTTATATACACATAACTCTAAAACCAAACTTGCAATCCGTCTAAAAATGCCTGTAATATTGAATCTATGTGAGTTTTACCAAAATCAGGTATTTTGGTAAGGTTTACAAATACAAAACTTGGGTTTTACTCATAATGACAGTATAACTGCATTATTTGATATGACGGTTATTTAAACATAACTCCTAAACCAAACATGATTAATGGCTAATAATTCCTGGTAAAATGTATATAAACATAACTCCAAAACCAAACATGCATTATGTCTAAAAATGCCTGTAATATTGTATCTATGTGAGTTTTACCAGAATCAGGTATTTTGGTAAGGATTACAAATAAAAAAAAATAGGTTTTAATCATAATGACGGATAACTACCACATTCAAAATGACAGTTTTTCTAAACATAACTCCCAAACATGCTAAATGGCTATTAATGCCTGGAGAAATGTATCTTTGTGAGTTTTACTGGGGAAAAAAATGTAAGGTTTGTAAAGAGTTTTTTTTTAACTCAAAATGACAGTATAACTGTTGTTGTGTTTACTGAGAGAGGTGACGGCTCAGACACCAGGGGGCAGTATATACAATAATTTATTATATATAATAAATATATTTAATAATAAACATTTACAACTAAACTATAGAAATAGAGTGTGTGACTAAAATACAAGAGTGTGTGTGTAGTGTAAGACTATGTGTGTAGATATCTGAAGTGTGTTACCAAGTGTTGATGAGAAAAGGCAGACAAGTCCAAAGAGGGCAAGGCAAAAGGGGTCCAAGTTCAGCGAGGGGTCCGTGGGGCAGAGAGAGACGTCAGAGTCCAGGGGCGAGTGAGGAGTCGGGAAACGAAGAAGGCAGTCCAAAACACCGGGGAAACAACGGGTAGTGATGGGTCCGGCAACACCGATGCATCGGCGCATGCGTCGAGCTCATAGAGCGAAACCCTGTGTCGGTGCGCGTATCGCTTTTAGAAAGTCACGTGACCGATCATGAGCTGTTTTGGTCACGTGACCGATACGCGAACTGTGTCGCACTGACGCCTCCTCTGTGCCCTGTGAGCGGGTCTTTTCTACAGCCGGAGAAATAATAACTAAGAAGAGAAAGCGTCTAAAATTGAATACGTTGGAAAAACTTTTTTTTTTTTTTTTTTATAAAAATGTGTAAAAAAAAAAAAATAATAATTTCCAGGTCCACAAGCATCCTCATTCACAACACGTTCTCTTAGATTTCCATGTTATGATACATGTTCACATTATTTATTGACTGTATCTAAAAAAGACAAAAAATATATTTTTATTTAAATGAAGTTATGAAATAATCCTAAATGAAATACAATGACTTGCTTTATATTATTGTATATACTAGGTCAATGGTTCTCAACCTTTTTTCAGCAATGCACCCCCTGTGAATTTTTTAAAAATTCAAGTACCCCCTAATCAGAGCAAAGCATTTTTGGTTGAAAAAAAAAAGATGAAGTAAAATACAGCACTATGTCATCAGTTTCTGATTTATTGAATTGTATAACAGTGCAAAATATTGCTCATTTGTAGTGGTCTTTCTTGAACTATTTGGAAAAAAAGATATAAAAATAGCTAAAAACTTGTTGAAAAATAAATAAGGGATTCAATTATAAATAAAGATTTCTACACCTAGAAGTAATAATCAACTTAAAGTGCCCTCTTTGGGGATTGTACTAGACTAGAGCTCCATCTGGATTCATGAACTTAATTCTAAACATTTCTTCACAAAAAAAAAAAATCTTTAACATCAATATTTATGGAACATGTCCACAAAAAATCTAGCTGTCAACACTGAATATTGCATTGTTGCATTTCTTTTCACAGTTCTTTTTGACAGACATTTTAGTGACAAACCTGAGCTTGTGTTTCACGGAGTTTATGAACTTACATTCATATTTTGTTGAAGTATTATTCAATAAATATATTTATAAAGGATTTTTGAATTGTTGCTATTTTTAGAATATTTTTTAAAAATCTCACGTACCCCTGGCATACCTTCAAATACCCCCAGGGGTACGCGTACCCCCATTTGAGAACCACTGTACTAGGTCATAAAATCAGTGTCAGTTGAGTCGGTCCATAGGTTGCCTGTAGGGATTTTTAATGTCCAGCAGATGTCAGTATTTAGTGACACGGTATCGACACAGTATCAATACAGTTTTGCAATGTGTCGAAACGCTTCATGAGGCTTCATCAACCCATCACTAACAACGGGAGATCTCGAGGAGGGAAGACTCGGGAAGGCACTGCGGAAAAGCAACAGACGTCAGAATCACGGAGGGAAAAACAACACAGTAAGAGCGCATAAGGCTTACAGTACACCATGAGAAAAACTAAGTTCCCGCGACGATCCTTGGGTCCACTGGTCCTTTATTGATCTCGCTCTGATCAGTCGCAGGTGTGCAGATTGCCAGCGAGTGATTGCAGCTGGTGGCTGCAGCAGGGCGGAGACGCGCGCGGCGCGTCCCTGGATGTGCGCACCCGTGGGCGTGTCCCGAGGTGCGCACAGACGGATGAGCGGCGTTGGCAGGAGCCTGAGCCGTAAAAACTGTCATACTTAATGGAAAAGTTATATAAACGTAACTCCAAAACCAAACATGCATGTTGTCTAAAAATGCCTGAAATGATGTATCCACGTGAGTTTTACTAGAATCAGTTGTTTTTGTAAGTTTTGCAAATACAAAATATTGGTTATACTCACTATGACAGTTTACTGTCACATTCAATCTGACAGTTATTTAAACATAACTCCTAAACCACACATTCAAAATGACTAATAATGCCTGGAGAAATGTATCTTTGTGAATTTTTCTGGAAAAAATATTTTGTAAGGTTTGTCATATTGAGTAAAAAGTTTTTTTTTTTTTTTTACTCAATATGACAGCAGTATACTGTCATAGTGAGTAAAACCAATATTTTGTATTTGCAAACCTTACAATATTTATTTATTTATTTATCATTTATAATGCATGTTTGGTTTTGGAGTTAAGTTTATATAACTTTTACATTTAGTATGACAGTTATAATGTCATATTGAGTAAAAAAAAATAACTTCTGTCTTTACAAACCTTACAATTTTTTTTTTTCCAGTAAAACTCACAAATATATATTTTTCCAAGCATTATTAGCCATTTTGCATGTGTGGTTTAGAGTTATATTTAAATAACTGTCATATTGAGTGTGACAACATACTGTCATAGTGAGTAAAACCAATATTTTGTATTTGCAAACCTTGGTTTTGGAGTTATGTTTATATAACTTTCATATTTAGTATGACAGTTATACTGTCATATTGAGTAAAAAAAAAAACTAACTTGTGTCTTTACAAACCTTACAAAATATTTTTTTTTTTTCAGTAAAACTCACAAAGATAAATTTCCCCAGGCATTATTAGTCTTTTTGTATGTGTGGTTTAGGAGTTATGTTTAAATATCTGCCAGATTGAATGTGACAACATACTGTCATAGTGAGTAAAACCAATATTTTGTATTTGCAAACCTTAAAAAAACAACTGATTCTAGTAAAACTCACATGGATACAATGTTACAGGCATTTTTAGACATAATGCATGTTTGGTTTTGGAGTTTTGTTTATATACATTTTACATTTAGTATGACAGTTATACTGTCATATAGAGTAAAAACTAACTTTTTTTTCAGTAAAACTCACAAAGATGCATTTCTCCAGTCATTATTAGCCACATAGCATGTTTGGTTTAGGAGTTATGTTTAAGTAACTGTCATTTTGAACGTGGCAGTTATACTGTCAATATGGGTAAAACCTAATTTTTGTATTTGTAAGCCTTACCAAAATACCTGATTCTGGTAAAACTGACATAGATTCAATATTACAGGCATTTTTAGACGGATTGCATGTTTGGTTTTGAAGTTATGTTTATACAACTTTCAAATTTAGTAAGACAGTTATACCATCATATTGAGTAAAAAAAACTAACTTAGGTCCAAACAAACCTTACAAAAAAAATTGTTTTCCAGTAAAACTCACAAAAATAAATTTCTCCAGGCATTATTACTCATTTTGAATCTGTGGTTTAGAATTTATGTTTAAATAACAGTCAGATTGAATGTGACAGTATACTGTCATAGTGAGTAAAACCAAAATGTTGTATTTGCAAACCTTACAAAAACAAATGATTCTACTAAAACTCACCTGAATACAATATTATAGGCATTTTAAGACATATTGCATGTTTGGTTTAGGAATTATGTTGAAAAACTCTTGTATTGCTTTTTTCGCATTATATCAGGATTTTAAAAACATCACTGTCATATTGAGCAAAAAAACTACTTTTTGTAATTGCAAGCCTTAAAAAGCATATGTTTCGAGTAAAACTCACAAGGATGCATTGTTTTAGGCTTTATTAGCCTTTTTGCATTTGTGGTTAGGAAGTTATGTTTAAATAAATGTCAAATTGATTAGAGAAGTTATACTGTCATTATGAGTAAAACCTAATTTTTGTATTTGTAAACCTTACCAAATTACCTGATTCTGGTAAAACTCACATAGATACAATATTTTAGGCATTTTTAAACATGAAGCATGTTTAGTTTTGGAATTATGTAACTTTCATATTTAGTATGAAAGTTATACAGTCATATTGAATTAAAAAAACTAACTTGCAACTTTGCAAACCTTACAAAATATATGTTTCCTAGTAAAACTAACAAAGACACATGTCTACAGGCTTTATTAGAAACTTTGCATGTTTGGTTTAGGAATTATGTTGAAAAACATTTGTATTGCTTTTTCCGCATTATTAGAGGATTTTAAGAACATTGCTGTCATATTGAGTAAACAACTACTTTTTGTAATTGCAAGCCTTAAAAAAGCATATGTTCGAGTAAAACTCACAAGGATGCATTGTTTTAGGCATTATTAGCATTTTTGCATGTGTGGTAGGAAGTTATGTTTAAATAACTGTCATTTTGAATGTGGCAGTTATCCGTCATTATAAGTAAAACCTAATTGTTGTATTTGTAAACCTTACCAAAATACCTGATTCTAATTAAACTCACATAGATTCAATATTACAGGCATTTTTAGACGGATTGCATGTTTGGTTTTGGAGTTATGTTTATATAACTTTAATATTTAGTATGACATTTATATTGTCATATTAAGTAAAACTCACAAAGATACATTTCTCCAGGCATTATTAACCAATTTGCATGTGTGGTTTAGGAGTTATGTTTAAATAACTGTCAGATTGAATGTGAGAGTATACTGTCATAGTGAGTAAAACCAGTATTTTGTATATGCAAAACTTACAAAAACAACTTATTCTAGTAAAACTCACATGGATACAATATAACAGGCATTTTTAGACATAATGCATGTTTGGTTTTGGGGTTATATTTATATAACTTTCACATTTAGTATGACAGTATTACTGTCATATTGAGTAAAAAAAAAAACTAATTTTTCAGGCTTTATTAACCATTTTGCATGAGTGGTTTAGGAGTTATGTTTACATAACTGTCATTTTGAATGAGGCAGTTATACTGTCATTATGAGTAAAACCTAATTTGTGTATATGTAAACCTTACCTAAATACCTGATTCTGGTTAAACTCACATAGATACAATATAACAATAATTTTCAGACATAATGCATGTTTGGTTTTGGAGTTATGTTTATATAACTTTTATATTTAGTATGACAGTTATACCATCATATTGAGTAAAAAAAGCTAACTTGTGTCTTTATAAACCTTACAAATTCTTTTTTTCTCAGTAAAAGTCGCAAAGATTCCTTTCTCTAGGCATTATTAGCCATTTAGCATGTTTGGTTTAGGAGTTATGTTTAAATAACTGTCATTTTGAATGAGGCAGTTATACTGTCATTATGAGTAAAACATAATTTTTGTATTTGTAAACCTTACCAAAATACCTGATTCTGGTAAAACTCACATAGATTCAATATTACAGGAATTTTTAGACGGACTGCAAGTTTGGTTTTGGAGTTATGTCTATTTAACTTTCATATTTAGTATGACAGTTATACTGTCATATTGAGTAAAAAAAACTAACTTGTGTTTTTACAAACTTTAAAAAATATTTTTTTTTCCCAGAAAAATTCACAGAGATACCAGGCATTATTAGTCACTTTGAATGCGTGGTTTAGGAGTTATGTTTAAATAACTGTCAGATTGAATGTGACAGTATACTGTCATAGTGAGTAAAACCAATATTTTGTATTTGCAAACCTTACAAAAACAACTGATTCTAGTTAAACTCACATGAATACAATATTACAGGCATTTTTAGATATAATGCATGTTTGGTTTTGGAGTTATGTTTATAATTTTTTTACATTTAGTATGACAGTTATACTGTCATATTGAGTAAGAAAAAACTAACTTGTGTCTTTACAAACCCATCCATCCATCCATTTTCTACCGCTAATTCCCTTTGGGGTCGCGGGGGGCGCTGGAGCCTATCTCAGCTACAATCGGGCGGAAGGCGGGGTACACCCTGGACAAGTCGCCACCTCATCACAGTCTTTACAAACCTTACAAAAAAAATTTTTTTCCTGTAAAACTTTAAAAGATGCATTTCTCCAGGCATTATTAACCATTTTGCATGTGTGGTTTAGGAGTTATGTTTACGTAACTGTCATATTGAATGTGGCAGTTTTACTGTCATTATGAGTAAAACCTAATTTTTGTTTTTGTAAACCTTACCAAAATACCTGATTCTAGTAAAACAAACATAGATTCATTGGTTTTGGAGTTATGTTTATATAACTTTCATATTTAGTATGATAGTTATATCATCATATTGAGTAAAAAATGTAACTTGTATCTTTATAAACCTTACAAATTCGTTTTTTCCAGTAAAACTCACAAAGATACATTTCTCCAGGCATTATTAATCATTTTGCATGTGTGGTATAGGAGTTATGTTTACATAACTGTCATATTAAATGTGGCAGTTATACTGTCATTATGAGTAAAACCAAATGTGTGTATATGTAAACCTTACCAAAATACCTGATTCTGGTAAAACTCACATAGATACAATATTACAGGCATTTTTAGACAAAATGCATTTTGGTTTTGGAGTTATGTTTATATAACTTTCATATTTAGTATGAGAGTTATACCATCATATTAAATAAAAAAAAATAACTTGTGTCTTTATAAACCTTAATACACAAAGATACATTCCTCCAGGCATTATTTGACATTTTGCTTGCATGGTTTAGGAGTTATGTTTAAATACCAGTCAGATTGAATGTGACAGTATACTGTCATAGTAGTTTTTTACTCAATATGCCAGTAATGTTCTTTAAATCCTGAGATAATGCGAAAAAAGCAATAAAAATATTTTTCAACATAATTCCTACACCAAACATGCAACATGTCTAATAATGCCTGAAGACATGTGTCTTTGTTAGTTTTACTAGAAAATGTATCTTTTGTAAGTTTTGCAACGACGCAAGTTAGTTTTTTTAATTCAATATAACAGTATAATTGTCAAACTAAATGTAAAAGTTATATAAACATAACTCCAAAAATGAACATGCATTATGTCTAAAAATGCCTAAAATATTGTATCTATGTGAGTTTTACCAGAATCAGGTAATTTGGTAAGGTTTGCAAATACAAAATATTGGTTTTACTCACTATGACAGTATACTGCTGTCAGATTGAGTAAAAAAAAAAACTAACTTGTGTTATAACAAACCTTACAAAATATTTTTTCCAGAAAAATTCACAGTGATACATTTCTCCAGGCATTATTAGTCATTTTGAATGTGTGGTTTAGGAGTTATGTTTAAATAACTGTCGGATCGAATGTGACAGTATACTGTCATAGTGAGTAAAAACAATATTTTGTATTTGCAAAACTTACAAAAACAACTGATTCTAGTAAAACTCACATGGATACATCATTTCAGGCATTTTTAGACATAATGCATGTTTGATTTTGGAGTTATGTTTATATAACTTTTCCATTTATTATGACAGTTATACTGTCTTTTTGAGTTAGAAAAAACTAACTTGTGTCTTTACAAACCTTACATTTTTTTTTCCAGTAAAACTCACAAAGATACATTTCTCCAGGCATTATTAGCCATTTAGCATGTTTTGTTTAGGAGTTATGTTAAAAAAAATGTGGCGGTTATCCGTCATTATGAGTAAAACTTAATTTTTGTATTTGTAATCCTTCCCAAAATACCTGATTCTGGTAAAAATCACATATATTCAATATTACAGCCATTTTTTTACGAATTGCAAGTTTGGTTTTGGAGTTATGTTTATAAAACTTTCATATTCAGTATGACAGTTATACCATCATATTGAGTTAAAAAAAAAAAACAGTATCTTTACAAACCTTACAAAATATTTTTTTCCAGTAAAAATCACAAAGATACATTTTTCCACACATTATTAGTCATTTTGCATGTGTGTTTTAGGAGTTATGTTTAAATAACTGTCATATTGAGTGTGGCAGTTATACTGTCATTATGAGTAAAACCTAATTTTGGTATTGTAAACCTTACCAAAATACCTGATTCTGATAAAACTCACATATGTTCAATATTGCAGGCATTTTTAAACGGATTGCATGTTTGGTTTTCGAGTTTGGTTTTGGAGTTATGTTTCTATAACTTTTTTATTTAGTTTGACAGTTATACCGTCATATTGAGTAAAACAACTTTTGTCTTTGCAAACTTGACGGCATCCCTCACCGCCGGTGTCCACCAACGGGTTCTAGGATTACCGCCACGACAAGCACCAACTACCTTGCGGCCACAGCTCCAATCAGCCGCCTCGACAATAGAGGCGCGGAACATGGTCCATTCGGACTAAATGTCCAGCACCTCCCTCGTGACATGTTCAAAGTTCTTCCGGAGGTGGGAATTGAAACTCTCTCTGACAGGAGACTCTGCCAGACGTTCCCAGCAAACCCTCACAATGCGTTTGGGCCTGCCAGGTCTGTCCGGCATCCTCCCCCACCATCGCAGCCAACTCACCACCAGGTGGTGATCGGTAGAAAGCTCCGCCCCTCTCTTCACCCGAGTGTCCAAAACATGAGGCCGCAAATCCGATGACACAACTACAAAGTCGATCATGGAACTGCGGCCTAGGGTGTCCTGGTGCCAAGTGCACATATGGACACCCTTATGTTTGAACATGGTGTTCGTTATGGACAATCTGTGACGGGCACAAAAGTCCAATAACAAAACACCGCTCGGGTTCAGATCCGGGCAGCCATTCTTCCCAATCACGCCTCTCCAGGTTTCACTGTCGTTGCCAACATGAGCATTGAAGTCCCCCAGTAGCACGAGGGAATCACCCGGGGGAGCACTCTCAAGTACTCCCTCGAGTGAATCCAAAAAGGGTGGGTACTCTGAGCTGCGGTTTGGCGCATAAGCGCAAACCACAGTCAGGACCCATTCCCCCACCCGAAGGCGGAGGGAAGCTACCCTCTCGTCCACCGGGTTGAACTCCAACGTACAGGCTCTGAGCCAGGGGGAAACAAGAATTGCCACCCCAGCCCGTCGCCTCTCACTGCCGGCAACGCCAGAGTGGAAGAGAGTCCAGCCCCTCTCGAGAGAACTGGTTCCAGAGCCCTTGCTGTGCGTCGAAGTGAGTCCGACTATATCTAGCCGGAACTTCTCCACTTCGCGCACTAGCTCAGGCTCCCTTCCCCCCCAGTGAGGTGACGTTCCACGTCCCAAGAGCTAGCTTTTGTAGCCGAGGATCGGACCGCCAAGTGCCCTGCCTTCGGCTGCCGCCCAGCTCACATTGCACCCGACCTCTATGACCCCTGCTATGGGTGGTGAGCCCATTGGAGGGGGGACCCACGTTGCCTCTTCGGGCTGTGCCCGGCCGGGCCCCATGGGGACAGGCCCGGCCACCAGGAGCTCGCCATCGTGCCCCACCTCCGGGCCTGGCTCCAGAGGGGGGCCCCGGTGACCCGCGTCCGGGCGAGGGAAATCTGGGTCCTTGTTTTTTATTATTCATGGAGGACTTCGAGCTGCTCTTTGTCTGATCCCTCACCTAGGACCAGTTTGTCTTGGGTAACCCTACCAGGGGGCATAAATCCCCCGGACGACATAGCTCCTGGGATCATTGGGACACGCAAACTCCTCACCACGTTAAGGTGGCAGCTCAGAGAGGAGTTCTTCTTTACAAACCTTACAAAATATTTTTTTTCCAGTAAAACTCACAAAGATTAATATCTCCAGGCATTATTAGCCATTTAGCATGTTTGGTTTAGGAGTTGTTTAAATAACTGTTATTTTGAAGATGGCAGTTATACTGTCATTGAGTAAAACCCAATTTTTGTATTTGTAAACCTTGCCAAAATACCTGATTCTGGTAAAACTCACATAGATACAATATTCCAGGCATTTTTAGACACATTGCATGTTTGGTTTTGGAGTTTTGTTTATATAACTTTTACCTTCAGTATGACAGTTATACCATCATATTGAGTAAAACAAACTAATTTGTGTCTTTACAAACCTTAGAAAATAATTTTTTCCAGTAAAACTCACAAAAAAACTGACAACTCTGTGTCACAGGGTTCTCTCTGCAGTCTTTAGCAGAGTTAGTAGACTTTAGTAGACTTTAGTTTCTTTAGCTGTCTTTAGTAGCCTTCGGTAGGTGAAAAACCTTTAAGGACAAAACACCACAAAATTAACATGCTGTAAAAAATCAATCCCATAATTTACAATTATTAATTAGGCTATCAAATTCTTAACTATTAAACAAGTCCAAGAAAATGGACTAATATTTTCCCTTTAAGTTAACACAGACTTTAAATAAATTGTCTCAACATAAATGCACCAAGATACATATAAAATACATTTAAACACCAGAAACACAATAGATAAATGCAGCAGAAAACCCAATATTTAAATACATAAATAACTAGCCAATTAACCACCTATTTTAGATACATATTTAAAATCCATATCCAATATAAATATATTGTTAAATTAGCAGTGAAACAATCTTAAATGCTGTCTATAGGTAGAAAAATGCCCCCTTTTCTATGCCTTCACCAGCATCCAATGATCCAACAGTTAAATCAAACACTTTATATTGAGCGACTTCACCCGCCCGATAAAGCAAACTGCTCCAACATTAATCAAACTAAGCAAATATTATCAACACTTCCTTACTAAACAACAGTTACATAAAACACTGTGTGTATTTAGCCTCCAGACTAAGCACGCTACATGCACACAACTACCCCGCACCCCCCATCTCACCAGCGAAACAAGTGCGCCACACCTACAGAATTAAAGTGCAATCTTACCGGCTGTCCGTTCAGCTTTTGGTTTTACCCCCCCAAAATATTCTTAAACCCCCCTAAATAATTTGGTGTTAAAAAAAAAAAAAAAAAAAAAAAAAAACATTTTTTTTTTTTTTTTTTTTTTACAAATACATGCACTGAAAAAAAGAACTCATAAGATTTACTTAAAAAAATTATTGTAAGTATTTGCACGCAAATGATTTAAGTAAAATTTAATGCTGCAATATCAAGTAACACTCACTTGCCAGTATCAAGTAAATTCTACTTACCATATGGGACGGTGTGGCGAAGTTGGTAGAGTGGCCGTGCCAGCAATCGGAGGGTTGCTGGTTACTGGGGTTCAATCCCCACCTTCTACTATCCTAGTCATATCCGTTGTGTCCTTGGGCAAGACACATCACCCCTTGCTCCTGATGGCTGCTGGTTAGCGCCTTGCATGGCAGCTCCCGCCATCAGTGTGTGAATGGGTGAATGTGGAAATACTGTCAAAGCGCTTTGAGTACCTTGAAGGTAGAAAAGCGCTATACAAGTATAACTCATTTATTTATATAACATAACAGTTGTGAAGATATTAAGTAACAGTTACTTAATTACATCCAAGTTTTAAGTTATATTTATTTAAACAAATTAAGTAAAGTCTACTTGTTTTTCATCGGCAGGAACATCATTTTATTCAAAATTTTAAGTAAATTTTATATATCTGTAGTATTTGCTGTTATGAAGTAATTCAGTAGATTTTAATTATTTTCTTGTGCTTGACATTTTAATTTACTTGGTTGCATTACGTTACATTACTCACTAAAATTAGGTAATCATTGCCAGTTTTCTTTTGATAAATGTTACCAAATAAATTTAACTAATACTCTATGCATTTAATATATATGTATCACATATCACACAACTAAATTACAATGCAATTAAACAGTTTATTTTTAATTCAATCTTACAACCCTCTGAAACAGAGTTTCTACATTCATTGCAGAAATATAATACTCAACAACAACTTCTGGGAGAGGGTTAGGACAGAAACCGCCTCTTAAACTTTGAGCAGTGGTGTATGGATTATGTATACCCCTATTTAAATGGGGGGAAAAACAGAATGTACTGTACAAGTACTGCGTTAATAGTAAAAGTGCATTATATTGTACTGCATTAGAATTTGTACTAACAGTAAATTAAAGATGTATCTCCAGCAAAAGGTATTCAAAGTAAATAGTAGTAATAGTATATTTTTTAAAGAAAATATCCAAAGGTTGGTATGACTGGTAAACAACAAATACACAGTATTACACATTATACACCAAATCCAACATAGATCTGGTAACATAGTCACTTAATGAACATTTTGTTTTGTCTAGCTAAATAAAACAATTAACACATGACAGATTTATTTGCGAGTAGAAGTTGTAATGAACAATCCATTCTTTCATTGACTTACAAAAACATGTTGCTGTGGGCTTCACACCGATAACTAGCTTCTTGTCAAAAAAAAAAGACAAGAAAGAAAAATGCCAGCGAAGTCTCTTTGTAATCGCAAGCTGATGCTCTCAAAGACCTCTGGCGCTTCTGTCAGTAAATGTGTGTTTTAAAAACCTATTCTGGGGCATTTCTCCCAAACATTCAGCAGTATCGCCCCCTCATTCCCAATGCACATTAATTCACTAACGTTAACGTTACTTCAGTGTCGCCGCCAAAAGTTTTACAGAGAACAATACCGTGTTCTGCTATGTTGATGTCAGTTGATAAAAGTTATACCGTTAGGTTGGTGTTTTTTTAATATCCTAACTTTATATTAGTTAACTTTAGTTTTTATCAGGAAAAACTGCAGCCCTCCCACTACAGGCCAGCACGGACCAATGTAGCGTTATGCTAACTTTTTTACTTAACTTACTTACTTACTTAACTTAACTTAATTAACTTATGAGCAGTTACATATCTTGCGTCAAACTACATGCAGACGTATATTATCACAAATTTAAAACAGAACGTAATAACTTACCTGTGGAATGACTAGCGCGCGCTACACCTTGCAGTGCTCTGTGAAGTGATCTTAACGGCCAGAGCAGAGCCAGTCGGCCAGAGCCTGTTGTGCTGTGCGCATGTGTCGTCATGCATGCGTTTCAAAACACTAGATTTTCAGAGTAAAGTTTATGTAATATTTTTAGGTTTATGTACGTACAACTATTAAACATTTAAACTTACTCTTCCCCCATAATTAATGTATTACGTTAATAAAATGTTTAATTTTACTTAAGAAACTCTAGTTCTTACTGAATGTTAAAAATACTAGGTATAAATTATGACAGTTACTCTAATAGAGTTTACAGCACCAAAAAGTCACTTTTTTCAGTGTGCCGACATATTCATTATAAAGTGGCCCGAATATGAGTTTAAATAAATAATTATTATAATCATTATTCACTCAGTTTCCCCTCACTTCATAGCGTAAGGTAGAGAGCCCCTTTAGTGCGTCAGTATCCAATCCATTCCACTTGTTCATATAGAAAATGCCGACATCACTCAAAATCCAGTCCGCATTTTCTCTGCGACCTTGCTTGCGGTCCGTGGACTTGTTCATATAGAAAATGCCCACATCACTCAAAATCCAGTCCGCATTTTCTCTGCGACCTTGCTTGCGGTCCTGCAGATGTACGAAGCACATTAGCATACAGCACTGCAGAACAAGAACGTGAACGGATGCAAAATGGACATAAGAAACGTTTTCAAGAAAGTAAGTATTCATCACTGCTTGTATTAAAATGTATTAGCTCCACTTTCATACTTGCCAACCCTCCCGGATTTTCCGGGAGACTCCCGAAATTCACCGCCTCTCCCGAAAACCTCCCGGGACAAATTTTATCCCGAAAATCTCCCGAAATTCAGGCGGACCTGAGTCCAGCCTGTTTTCACGTCCGCTTTCCCAGAATATAAACAGCGTGCCTGCCCAATGACGTTATAACTGTAGAATGATCGAGGGCGAGTTCTTGGTTTCTTATGTGGGTTTATTGTTAGGCAGTTTCATTAACGTCCTCGCAGCACGGCAACAACACACAACTACAGCGTCATGTTTTTGTCTACCGAAAAGCAGTTTGTCTGCCGTAGACAGCAATGTTGTGACACTCTTAAACAGGACAATACTGCCATCTACTGTACATGCATATGTGACAATAACATCTAGGGCTTTTAGAGAGTGCAGTGCACAACTGCGCACACAACAAGGAGACGAAGCAGAGTGCATCATCAGAGAGGGTGTTCAGCATGGTTAGAAAAATAGTGACAGAGAATAGAACAAGGATGGACAATTCAACCCTTACCTCAACAATGAGTAGATGAGTGTTATGTGTGTGTATATGTGTAAATAAATTCAAGTATTTCTCTTACTTATATATATATATATATATATATATATATATATATATATATATATATATATATATATATATATATGCCCTGCGATGAGGTGGCGACTTGTCCAGGGTGTACCCCGCCTTCCGCCCGATTGTAGCTGAGATAGGCTCCAGCGCCCCCCGCGACCCCAAAGGGAATAAGCGGTAGAAAATGGATGGATGGATATATATATATATATATATATATATATATATATATATATATATATATATATATATATATATATATATATATATATATATATATATATATATATATAGCTAGAATTCACTGAAAGTCAAGTATTTCTTATATGTATATATATGAAATACTTGACTTGGTGAATTCTAACTGTAAATATACTCCCCCCCCCCCCCCCCCCCCCCCCCCCCACACACACCTCCCGAAATCGGAGGTCTCAAGGTTGGCAAGTATGTCCACTTTACTGTGTTTGACAAAAAGTTACATTCCCACTCTAAAACAATGCTGCTACTTAGTTAGCTAGTTAGCCTGAAATGCATCATGAAGGTCCTGGTTATTTATAAAGTTAAATGTGCACTCTTTTTTACCATTTGCTATCTTTGGGGTTACTTCCTTCTGGCGCATCAGCTGTGTTTCTCACTTTACACATGGAGGAGAACAGGAGCTGAGCTCATTCACGTATGACTATCATCAGTAGATAATAATAATAATCACTCCACAGCCCCTATTGACATGTAGGAGTCAGGGCAGAGGAGCACATAAAGTGAGAGGGGAGAGGCCTCTACTGGAAAGGTGAGTAGGAGAATAATGATACATATAAATAAATATTAAAACAATTTTTTTTTTAAATGGCTTATCGATAAGCCATTTGTTTTATTTATTTCTGGGTGGATCATGTTGACTATTGGTCCTCCTAATTGTCAATCATTCTGGTGATGTTACGTAAGGACATATATATATATATATATATATATATATATATATATATATATATATATATATATATATATATATATATATATATATATATATAATTTATTAATATAATAGATTGTATTTGTCATCTACTTTACACTTGATTCCAAATCTCAAAGTGCTACAGAATTACAACCATTGGCGTTGTTAGGCCTATTTTGGCGTTGTAATATATATATATATATATATATATATATATATATATATATATATATATATATATATATATATAATTTATTAATATAATAGATTGTATTTGTCATCTACTTTACACTTGATTCCAAATCTCAAAGTGCTACAGAATTACAAACATTGGTGTTGTTAGGCCTATTTTGGCGTTGTAATATATATATATATATATATATATATATATATATATATATATATATATATATATATATATATATATATATATATATATATATATATATATATGGCAGAGGAGTTAGTGCGTCTGCCTCACAATACGAAGGTCCTGAGTAGTCGTGAGTTCAATCCCGGCCTCGGGATCTTTCTGTGTGGAGTTTGCATGTTCTCCCCGTGACTGCGTGGGTTCCCTCCGGGTACTCCGGCTTCCTCCCACCTCCAAAGACATGCATGTTGATTGGCAACACTAAATTGGCCCTAGTGTGTGATTGTGAGTGTGAATGTTGTCTGTCTATCTGTGTTGGCTCTGCGATGAGGTGGCGACTTGTCCAGGGTGTACCCCGCCTTCCGCCCGAATCTAGCTGAGATAGGCTCCAGCGCCCCCCGCCACCCCGAAGGGAATAAGCGGTAGAAAATGGATGGATGGATATATATATATATATATATATATATATATATATATATATATATATATATATATATATATATATATATATATATATATATATATATATATATATATGTCCTTACGTAAGATCACCAGAATGATTGACAATTAGGAGGACCAATAGTCAACATGATCCACAACATCCTCTATCCATCCATCCATTTCCTACCGCTTATTCCCTTTGGGGTCGCAGGGGGAGCTGGAGCCTATCTCGTATACCTTTTAAGTCTTTCATATATATATATATATATATACAATATATATATATAGTATATATATATATATATATATATATATATATATATATATATATATATATGTATGAAAGAATAATGAATTATGTATAATTAATATGTATTTATATATATATATATATAAGAAAAACCCAGACACCATCTTTGTAGTCATTATTCTCCTGCGTGGACTTCCATCTTCTTTTACAATGAGTGAAGCTGCACGAAACCTTGTGTCTGCAATTGTAAATAATTTAGTTTTTAAGTTTTGTGTTTCTTGTTGAATCCATATAAAGTAATATACATTAGCCTATTGTTAAAATAATGAAAAAAACATCATTAAATATATTTGTTTTATTGTATTGTTACATTAATAGCTGTTGTATTGTTATAGGATGGCTTGTTAAACATTTCATAGGATTTTCAGAGGGAAGAAAAACCAAGACATTTAATATAAATTGTAAAATGAATAAATACATAAAAAGAAAAAAAATGGTTAAAAGCCATGGTCCCGGAGAGCATTTAATTTCGTCCCGTGCATTTTTTTTACCGTCCCCGGGACGACGGGACTACGTTACTCTCAAGCCCTGGAAGTTACATTTTGTTGTTTGCATTATTTGTTTCAGCATTGAAATTTGAAGATGGTCCCTCAGCTCTTTGACAGCTTTGGCTCTTTTTCAGATCAGCAGACGGACTCTAAGTCTTTCTTATTTACAGTATATATAAACGTTTTTCATTGCTATTCAGACTTCCATATATATTTAATTTCCTTAACGACTTGCCATAATATATATATATATATATATATATATATATATATATATATATATATATATATATATATATATATATATATATATATATATATAAATATATTATATATAAGCCAAATCATCCCTATCCAGATATTACTTTAATTCAAGTAATTAAGTAATATTTCCAGGGCTTGAATTTACAATCATTTTAGTCACATATGTGCCCAAAATGTAATCTGTGCAACTTCAAAATATTTGGGAACAAACAATTATTGTATTGTGAGTGAAAGTCATGGCATTAGCCTCTATGTTTTAACATAGAGGCTAATGCCATGACTTTCATTGTGTTTCAGTGTATCTTGAAGGATCATGCAAGTCATTGTTTCTTGTTGATACTGTAAACAAAATGTCACTGTGCAAACCCATGTTTGTTGTTGTACCGAACACAGATTGAAAATAAACCGACTGAAATAATAATAATAACAATGAATAATTTCTAAGTCTTTGTTAGCCGTTTGTGAGGTTTTGTACTGTGCGCTACGTTCGCTCGCATCCTGTGCACCTCCTGGGGGCTAAGCCCCCCTGTCCTTAAAAGCTAGTGACGCCCCTGCTCCTAGGTACTTGAACTCCTCCACTTGGGGCAACATCTCCTCCCCAACCTGGAGATGTCATTCCACCCTTCCCCGGGCGATAACCATGGACTCGGACTTGGACGTGCTGATTCTCATCCCAGTCGCTTCACACTCGGCTGCAAACCGATCCAATGAGAGCTGAAGATCCTGGCCAGTTGAAGCCATCAGGACCATATCATCTGCAAAAAGCAGAGACCTAATCCTGCAGCCACCAAACCTAATAATGCGTGAAGAAATGTATCTTTGTGAATTTTACTAGATACATTTTCTTTTGTAAGGTTTGCAAAGACACCAGTTAGATATTTTTACTCAATACGACAGTATAACTGCCACTCTCAATATGACAGTTATTTAAACATTACTCCTATTTTACACATGAAAAAAGGCTAATAATGCCTGAAATAATGCATTCTTGTGAGCTTTACTCGAAACATGTGCTTTTTTGAGGCTTGCAAACACAAAAAGTAGTTTTTTCCTCAATATGACAGTAATGTTCTTAAAAACCTGAGATAATGCGAAAAAAGCAATAAAAATGAATTCCATTATATTTCCTAAACAAAACATGCAAAATGTCTAGAAATTCCTTTAATATTGAATCCATGTGAGTTTTACTAGAATCAGTTGTATTTGTATGGTTTGCAAATACAAAAATTAGGTTTTACTCACATTGACACTATACTGTCACACTCAATATGACAGTTATTTAAACATAACTCCTAAACCACATATGACAAATTGCTAATAATGCCTGAAATAATGCATCCTTTGGAGTTTTACAAGAAACATATGCTTTTTTAAATCTTGCAAACACAAAAAGTAGTTTTTTACTCAATGTGATTGTAATGTTCTTAGAATCCTGAGATAATTCAAAAAAAGCAATAACAATTTATTTTATCATAACTCCCAAACAACACATGCAAAATGGCTAATAATGCCTGGAGGCATGTATCTTTGTTAGTTTTACTAGAAAAAATTATCTTTTGTAAGGTTTGCAAAGACACAAAATAGTTTTTTTTTCCAATATGACAGTATAACTGTCATATTAAATATGAACGTTATATAAACATAACTCCAAAACCAAACATGCATTTTGTCTAAAAATGCCTTTAAAATTGTAACTTTGTGAGTTTTACTATAATCAGTTATTTTTCCAAGGTTTGCAAATACAAAAATGAGGTTGTACACATAATGACAGTATACCTGCAACACTCAATATGACAGTTCTTTAATCATAACTCCTAAACCAAACATGAAAAATGTCTAATTATGCGTGAAGAAATTTATAATTGTTAATTTTACTATAAACATTTTCTTTTGTAAGGTTTGCAAAGACACCAGTTAGTTATTTTTACTCAATATGACAGTATAACTGTCAATCTCAATATGACAGTTATTTAAAGATTTATCCTAAACTTCACATGAAAAAAGGCTAATAATGCCTGAAATAATGCATTCTTGTGACTTTTACTCGAAACATGTGCTTTTTTGAGGCTTGTAAACACAAAAAGTAGTTTTTTCATCAATATGACAGTAATGTTCTTAAAAACCTAAGAT
Organism: Nerophis lumbriciformis; assembly: GCF_033978685.3. NCBI lineage: Eukaryota > Metazoa > Chordata > Actinopteri > Syngnathiformes > Syngnathidae > Nerophis > Nerophis lumbriciformis. The sequence continues at coordinate 32,188,170 of NC_084561.2, forward strand.
AATGTGAAAAAAGCAATAAAAATGTATTTAAACATAACTCCCAAACAACACATGCAAAATGGCTAATAATGCCTGGACACATGTATCTTTGTTAGTTTTATTCGAAAAATTATCTTTTGTAAGGTTTGCAAAGACACAAAATAGCTTTTTTTATTCTATATGACAGGAAAACTGTCATATTAAAAATGAACGTTATATTAACATAAGTCCAAAACCATTATGTCTAAAAATGCCTTTAATATTGTAACTTTGTGAGTTTTACTAGAATCAGTTGTTTTTCTAAGGTTTGAAAATACAAAAATAAGGTTTTACACATAATGACAATATAACTGCAACACTCAATATGACAGTTCTTTAATAATAACTCCTAAACCAAACATGAAAAAAGTCTAATAATGCGAGAAGAAATGTATAATTATGAATTTTACTAGAAACATTTTCTTTTGTAAGGTTTGCAAAGACACCAGTTAGTTTTTTTTACGCAATATGACAGTACAACTGCCACTCTCAATATGACATTTATTAACATTACTCCTCATTTACACATGAAAAAAGGCTAATAAAGCCTGAAATATATGCATTATTGTGAGTTTTTCTCAAAACATTTGTTTTTTTTTAAGGCTTGTAAACACAAAAAGTAGTTTTTTATTTAATATGACTGTAATGTTCTTAGAATCCTGAGAGAATGCGAAAAAAGCAATAAAAATGTATTTAAACATAACTCCCAAACAACATATGCAAAATAACTAATAATGCCTGGAAACATGTATCTTTGTTAGTTTTACTAAAAAAATTATCTTTTGTAAGGTTTGCAAAGACACAAAATTGTTTTCTTTTACTCAATATGACAGTATAACTGTCATAATATATATGAACGTTATATAATCATAACTCCAAAACCAAACATGCATTATATCTAAAAATGCCTTTAATATTGTATTTTTGTGAGTTTGACTAGAATCAGTTATTTTTGTAAGTTTTGCAAGTACTAAAATGAGGTTTTACACATAATGACAGTATAACTGCAACACTCAATATGACAGTTCTTTAATCATAACTCCGAAACCAAACATGTCTAAGTTCTAATAATGCGTGAAGAAATGTATCTTTGTGAGTTTTACTGGAAAACAATATTTTGTAAGGTTTGCAAAGACACAAGTTAGTTTTTTTTTATTCAATAAGACAGTATAACTGTCATACTAAAAATGAAAGTTATATAAACATAACTCCAAAACCAAATGTGCATTATGTCTAAAAATACCTGTAATAGTTTATCCATTGAGTTTAACTAGAAACAGTTGTTTTCGTAAGGTTTTTTTGTAAGGTTTTTTCTCACTATGACAGTATACTGTCACATTCAATCTGACAGTTATTTAAACATACCTGCTAAACCACACATGCAAAATGGCTGAAAATGCCTGGAGAAATGTATCTTTGTGAGTTTTGCTTGTAAAGACACAAGTTAGTTTTTTTTACTCAATATGACAGCATAACTGTCATACTGAATATGAAAGTTATATAAAGATATATCTCCAAAACCAAACTTACAAACCGTCTAAAAATACCTGTAATATTTAATCTATGTGGGTTTTACCAAAATCAGGTATTTTGGGATGGTTTAAAAATACAAAAATTAGGTTGTACTCATAATGACAGTATAACAGCCACATTGAATATGACAGTTATTTAAACATTACTCCTAAACCAAACATGCAAAACGGCTAATAATGCCTGGAGAAATGTATCTTTGTGAGTTTTACTGGAAAAAAATATTTTATAAGGTTTGTAAAGGCTGCCCTTTGTCACCGATTCTGTTCATAACTTTTATGGACAGAATTTCTAGGCGCAGTCAAGGCGTTGAGGGGATCTGGTTTGGTGGCTGCAGGATTAGGTCTCTGCTTTTTGCAGATGATGTGGTCCTGATGGCTTCATCTGGCCAGGTTCTTCAGCTCTCACTGGATCGGTTCGCAGCCGAGTGTGAAGCGACTGGGATGAGAATCAGCACCTCCAAGTCCGAGTCCATGGTTCTCGCCCGGAAAAGGGTGGAGTGCCATCTCCGGGTTGGGGAGGAGATCTTGCCCCAAGTGGAGGAGTTCAAGTACCTCGGAGTCTTGTTCACGAGTGAGGGAAGAGTGGATCGTGAGATCGACAGGCGGATCGGTGCGGCGTCTTCAGTAATGCGGACGCTGTATCGATCCGTTGTGGTGAAGAAGGAGCTGAGCCGGAAGGCAAAGCTCTCAATTTACCGGTCGATCTACGTTCCCATCCTCACCTATGGTCATGAGCTTTGGGTTATGACCGAAAGGACAATATCACGGGTACAAGCGGCCGAAATGAGTTTCCTCCGCCGGGTGGCGGGGCTCTCCCTTAGAGATAGGGTGAGAAGCTCTGCCATCCGGGGGGAGCTCAAAGTAAAGCCGCTGCTCCTCCACATTGAGAGGAGCCAGATGAGGTGGTTCGGGCATCTGGTCAGGATGCCACCCGAACGCCTCCCTAGGGAGGTGTTTAGGGCACGTCCGACCGGTAGGAGGCCGCGGGGAAGACCCAGGACACGTTGGGAAGACTATGTCTCCCGGCTGGCCTGGGAACGCCTCGGGGTTCCACAGGAAGAGCTGGACGAAGTGGCTGGGGAGAGGGAAGTCTGGGCTTCCCTGCTTAGGTTGCTGCCCCCGCGACCCGACCTCGGATAAGCGGAAGAAGATGGATGGATGGATGGATGGGTTTGTAAAGATACAAGTTAGTTTTTTTTAGTCAACATGACAGTATAACTGTCATACTAAATATGCAAGTTATATAAAAATAACTCCAAAACCAAACTTGCAATCCGTCTAAAAATGCCTGTAATTTTGGATCTAAGTGAGTTTTACCAGAATCAGGTATTTTGGTAAGGTTTGGTAATACAAACATTATGTTTTACTCATAATGACAGTATAACAGCCACATTGAATATGACAGTTATTTAAACATTACTCCTAAACCAAACATGCAAAACGGCTAATAATGCCTGTAGAAATGTATCTTTGTGAGTTTTACTGGAAAACAATATTTTGTAAGGTTTGTAAAGACACAAGTTAGTTGTTTTTTACTCAATATGACAGTATATTTGTCATACTAAATATGAAAGTTATATAAACATAACTACAAAACCAAACATGCATTTTGTCTAAAATTGCCTGTAATTTTGGGTCTATCTGAGTTTTACCAGAATCAGGTATTTTTTTAAGGTATACAATTGCAAAAATTAGGTTTTACTCATAATGACAGTATAACTGCCACACTTAATATAACAGTTATTTAAACTAAAGTCTTAAACCACACATAAATAATGTCTAATAATGCGTGAAGAAATGTATCTTTGTGAGTTTTACTAGAAACATTTTCTTTTGTAAGGTTTGCAAAGACACAAGTTAGTTTTTTTTACTCAATATGACAGTATAACTGTCATACTAAATATGAAAGTTAGTAGCTGAGATAGGCTCCAGTGCCCCCCGCGACCCCAAAGGGAATAAGCGGTAGAAAATGGATGGATGGATATAAACATAACTCCAAAACCAAACATGCATTCTGTCTAGTAATACCTGAAATATTGTATCCATTGAGTTGAGCTAGAATCAGTTGTTTTTGAAAGGTTTGCAAATACAAAATATGTTTTTTTCTCAGTATGACAGTATACTGTCATACTCAATCTGACAGTTATTTAAACATAACTACCAAACCACAAATGCAAAATGACTAATAATGTCTGGAGAAATTTATCTTTGTGAGTTTTACTGGAAAACATTATTTTGTAAGGTTTGCAAAGACACAAGTTAGTTTTTTTTATTCAATATGACAGTATAACTCTCATACTAAATATGAAAGTTATATAAACATAAAACCAAAACCAAACATGTATTATGTCTAAAAATGCTTGTAATGTTGTATCTGTGTGAATTTTATTAGAATCAGGCATTTTTTTTATGGTTTAAAAATGCAAAAATTAGGTTTTCCTTATAAGGACAGTATAACTGCCACACTCAATATGACAGTTATTTAAACATAACTCTTAAACCACACATGCAAAATAGCTAATAATGCCTGGAGAAATTTATCTTCGTGAGTTTTATCGGAAAAAAATATTTTGTAAGGTTTGTAACGACACAAGTTAGTTTTTTTTACTCACTATGACAGTATAACTGTCATACTAAATATGAAATTTTTGTAAACATACCTCCAAAACCAAACTGCATTATGTCTAAAAATACCTGTAATATTGCATCCATGTGAGTTTAACTAGAAACAGTTGTTTTTGTAAGGTTTTTTTGTAAGGTTTTTTCACACTGTGACAGTATGTTGTCACACTCAATCTGACAGTTATTTAAACATACACACATGTAAAATGGCTAATAATGCCTGGAGAAATGTATATTTGTGAGTTTTACTGGGGAAAAAAATATTTTGTAAGGTTTGTAAAGACACAAGTTAGTTTTTGTTTTACTCACTATGACAGTATAACTCTTATACTAAATATGAAAGTTATATAAACATAACTCCAAAACCAAACTACATTATGTATAAAAAATACCTGTAAAATTGTATCAATGTGAGTTTAACTAGAAACAGTTGTTTTTGTAAGTTTTTTTTGTAAGGATTTTTCTCACTATGACAGTATACTGTCACACTCAATATGACAGTTATTTAAACATAACTCTTAAACCACACATGCAAAATAGCTAATAATGCCTGGAGAAATTTATCTTCGTGAGTTTTATCGGAAAAAAATATTTTGTAAGGTTTGTAACGACACAAGTTAGTTTTTTTTACTCACTATGACAGTATAACTGTCATACTAAATATGAAATTTTTGTAAACATACCTCCAAAACCAAACTGCATTATGTCTAAAAATACCTGTAATATTGCATCCATGTGAGTTTAACTAGAAACAGTTGTTTTTGTAAGGTTTTTTTGTAAGGTTTTTTCACACTGTGACAGTATGTTGTCACACTCAATCTGACAGTTATTTAAACATACACACATGTAAAATGGCTAATAATGCCTGGAGAAATGTATATTTGTGAGTTTTACTGGGGAAAAAAATATTTTGTAAGGTTTGTAAAGACACAAGTTAGTTTTTGTTTTACTCACTATGACAGTATAACTCTTATACTAAATATGAAAGTTATATAAACATAACTCCAAAACCAAACTACATTATGTATAAAAAATACCTGTAAAATTGTATCAATGTGAGTTTAACTAGAAACAGTTGTTTTTGTAAGTTTTTTTTGTAAGGATTTTTCTCACTATGACAGTATACTGTCACACTCAATCTGACAGTTATTTAAACATCACTATTAAACCACACATTCAAAATGGCTAACAATGCCTGGAGAAATGTATCTTTGTGAGTTTTACTGGAAAACATTATTTTATAGGGTTTGTAAAGATACAGATGTGATGGGACACAAGTAGGGGATTTTATTTTTTCATGTTTCATTGCCATGCATGTCTTTGAGTATTTTTATTGTTGTGGATTTTAATGTTTTTACATTTTAGTATTTGATTGTATTTTTAATTGCATGTTTTATTGCTGTGGAATTTGGTTGTATTTTTAATTGCATGTTTTATTGCTGTGGAATTTGGTTGTATTTTTAATTGCATGTTTTTACACGTTGCAGACTTTGATTGTATTTTTAATTGCATGTTTTTATTCTTTGGACTTTGCTGGCATTTTAAGACGTTGCCCCTTTTAGCTTGTTGCCCCTGACAACCAAAGTGCCCAATTGAACGGCACCTGAAATCAGACGCACCTGTGGAGCATTAGGGCTGCACACATTTAAAAAGGAGCGCCCACAGGAGGCTCGAGAGGCTTGACAAGAAGGACCGGGTGAACGCGCACAGGTTGGGAAGGAATCCCCAGGACTACCCAGCAGACCCGCAGGCTACCGGAGCGAACCCCCAGAATCCCACAACACGCAGGGGCAGAGGAAACTCTGCCTCCAAAGTAAGTGTCGTGCCTTAAGGCTGTGGGCTTGCTGCTCGTGCGTCGTGCGCTGGCTGTGTGGTTCTGTGAGCAGGAGCGATCGGGACCCGGAGACCGCTGCGGTGACCCCCGGGAGAGACCAAGAGGCGGAGCGAGCCGGAACAAGTACGGCCACGTAGGTCCCGCAAGTGACCGGAGACTGGCGATGAGGGTGGGCGTACCCAATACGCCTACGCAGAATTACAGCAGGGGCAGGGTTTTCCCTGCCTTGTGTGTAAGTATGACGTCAGCCCTGAGAGCGTCTCCGTGTTTTTAAATTACCGTATGTTATCCCCGTGGCCTGCCTCCGATTTTAATTTGTGTGCAGGAGGCCGCCTTGGAAGTGAGCGGAGCCAGGACACTGACCACGCCTGTCGCAACTGTACACTGACCATATTATTGTTTACCAATTGGTATTTTTAGTGTTATTAACTTGACTGTTTTTAATTTGTATTGTAATAAATTGTAAATCAACATCATTATATTTCCTTATTTTGGGACTGTTGCTCTCACTGTATTGGGTTCTTAATAGTTATTAGTTTTTATCAAAATTGTATTAGATTTTAAATTTCCACCACTCGGGTCCATCACACAAGTTAGTTTTTTTTTACTCAATGTGACAGTATAACTGTCATACTTAATATAAAAGTTGTAAAAACTTAACTCCGAAACCAAACTTGCAATCCGTCTTAAAATGCCTTTAATATTGAATCTATGTGAGTTTTACCGGAATCAGCTATTTTGGTAAGGTTTACAAATACAAAAATTAGGTTTTACTCAATATGACAGTATAACTGTCATACTAATTATGAAATTTATATAAACATGACTCCAAAACCAAACATGCATTACGTCTAAAAATACCTGTAATATTGTATCCATTGAGTTTAACTAGAATCAGTTGTTTTTGGAAGGTTTGCAAATACAATTTTTTTTTTTTTCTCACTATGACTGTATACTGTCATACTCAATCTGACAGTTATTTAAAAATAACTACTAAACCACACATGCAAAAAAGCTAATAATGCCTGGAGAAATGTATCTTTGAGTTTTACTGGAAAAAAATATTTTGTAAGGTTTGTAAAGACACAAGTGAGGTTTTTTTTTTTTTAGTCAATATGACAGTATAACTGTCATACTAAATATGAAAGTTACATAAACATAAATCCAAAACCAAACTGCATTATGTCTAAAAATACCTGTAATAGTGTATTTTATTGAGTTTAACTAGAAACAGTTGTTTTTGTAATGTTTTTTTGTAATGTTTTTTCTCACTATGACAGTATACTGTCACGCTCAATCTGACCGTTATTTAAACATAACTGCTAAACCGCAGATGCAAAATAGCTAATGCCTGGAGAAATGTATCTTGTGAGTTTTACTGAAAAACAATATTTTGTAAGGTTTGTAAAGACACAAGTGAGTTTTTTTTAGTCAATATGACTGTATAACTGTCATACTAAATATGAAAGTTATATAAACATAACTCCAAAACGAAACTGCTTTATGTCTAAAAAAATGCCTGTAATATTGTATCCATGTGACTTTAACTAGAAACAGTTGTTTTTGTAAGGTTTTTTTGTAAGGTTTTTTCTCTCTATGACAGTATACTGTCACACTCAATCTGACAGTTATTTAAACATAAATACTAAACCACACATGCAAAATGGCTAATGACTGGAGAAATGTATCTTTGTGAGTTTTACTGGAAAAAAATATATTTTTTAAGGTTTTTAAAGACACAAGTTAGTTTTTTTACTCAATATGACGGTTTAACTGTCATACTGAATATGAGAGTTAAATAATGATATATCTCCAAAACCAAACTTACAATCCGTCTAAAAATGCCTGTAATATTGAATCTATGTGAGTTTTACCAGAATCAGGTATTTTGGTAAGGTTTACAAATACAAAAATTAGGTTTTACTCATGACAGTATAACAGCCACATTCAATATGACAGTTATTTAAACATAACTCCTAAACCAAACATGCAAAATGGCTGATAATGCCTGGAGAAATGTATCTTTGTGAGTTTTACTGGAAAACAATATTTTGTAAGGTTTGTAATGACACAAGTTTTTTTTTTTTAGTCAATATGACAGTAAGACTGTCATACTAAATATGAAAGTTATATAAACATAAATCCAAAACCAAACTGCATTATGTCTAAAAATACCTGTAATATTGTATCCATTGAGTTTAACTAGAAACAGTTGTTTTTGTAAAAAAATTTTGTAAGGTTTTTTCTCATTATGACAGTATACTGTCAAAGTCAATCTGACAGTTATTTAAACATAACTACTAAAGCACACATTGTGAGTTTTAGTGGAAAAAAATATATTTTGTAAGGTTGTAAATACAAAATGTTTTTTTCTCACTATGACAGTATACTGTCATACTCAATCTGACAGTTATTTAAACATAACTACTAAAGCACACATTGTGAGTTTTAGTGGGAAAAAAAATATTTTGTAAGGTTGTAAATACACACGTTTTTTTTTTACTTAATATTACGGTATAACTGTCATACTAAATATGAAAGTTGCCTGTAATGTATCTGTGTGAATTGTACTAGAATCAGGCATTTTGGTATGGTTTAAAAATGCAAAAAATAGGTTTTACTCATAATGACAACTGCAACACTCTGACAGTTATTTACACATAACTGTTAAACCACAAATAAAAAATGTCTAATAATGCGTGAAGAAATGTATCTTTGTGAATTTTACTAAAAATATTTTCTTTTGTAAGGTTTGCAAAGAAACAAGTTAGTTTTTTTCACTCAATATGACAGTATAACTGTCATACTAATTATGAAAGTTATATAAACATAACTCCAAAACCAAACTGCATTATGTCTAAAAATACCTGTAATAGTGTATCCATGTGAGTTTATTTAGAAACAGTTGTTTTTGTAAGGTGTTTTTGTAAGGTTTTTTCTCACTATGACAGTATACTGTCACACTCCAAACATAACTCCAAAACCAAACTTGCAATCCATCTAAAAATGCCTGTAATTTTGAATCTATGTGAGTTTTACCAGAATCAGGTATTTTGGAAAGGTTTACAAATACAAAAATTAGGTTTTACTCATAATGACAGTATAACGGCCACATTCAATACGACAGTTATTTAAACACCACATGCAAAACGGCTAATAATGCCTGAAGAAATGTATCTCTGTGATTTTTACTGGAAAACAATATTTTGTACCGTTTGTAAAGACACAGGTTAGTTTTTTTACTCAATATGACAGTATAACTGTCATACTAAATTCATCCATCCATCTATTTTCTTCCGCTTATCCGAGGTCGGGTTGCGGGGGCAGCAGCCTAAGCAGAGAAGCCCAGACTTCCCTTTCCCCAGCCACTTTGTCCAGCTCTTCTCGGGGGATCCTGAGGCGTTCCCAGGCCAGCTGCAGGAGACATAGTCTTCCCAATGGTTCGTGGGTCTTCCCCATGGCCTCCTGCCGGTCGGACTCGCCCTAAACACCTCCCTAGGGAGGTGTTCGGGTAGCATCCTGAGCAGATGCCCGAACCACTTCATCTGGCTTCTCTCAATGTGGAGGAGCAGCGGTTTTACTTTGAGTTCCTCCCGGATGACAGAGCTTCTCACCCTATCTCTAAGGGAGAGACCCGCCACCCGGAGGAGGAAATTAATTTCGGCCGCTTGTACCCGTGATCTTTTCCTTTCGGTCATAATCCAAAGCTCATGACCATAGGTGAGGATGGGAACGTAGGTCGGCCGGTAAATTGAGAGCTTTTCCTTCTGGCTCAGCTCTTCTTCACCAAAACGGATCGATATAGCTTCCTCATTACTGAAGATACCGCACAGATCCGCCTGTGGATCTCACGATCCACTCTTCCCTCACTCGTGAACAAGACTCCTAGGTACTTGAACTCCTCCACTTGGGGTAACATCTCCTCCCCAACCTGGAGATGGCACTCCACCCTTTGCCGGGCGAGAACCATGGACTCGGACTTGGAAGTGCTGATTCTCATCCCAGTCGCTTCACACTCGGCTGCGAACCGACTCAATAAGAGCTGAAGATCCTGGCCAGTTGAAGCCATCAGGACCACATCATCTGCAAAAAGCAGAGACCTAATCCTGCAGCCACCAAACCTAATAATGCGTGAAGAAATGTATCGTTGTGAATTTTACTAGAAACATTTTCGTTTGTAAGGTTTGCAAAGACACCAGTTAGTTATTTTTACTCAATATGACAGTATAACTGCCACTCTCAATATGACAGTTATTTAAACATTACTCCTAAACTACACATTAAAAAAAAAGGCTAATAATGCCTGAAATAATGTATCTTTGTGAGTTTTACTCGAAACATTAGCTTTTTTAAATCTTGCAAACACAAAAAGTAGTTTTTTAATCAATATGACTGTAACACATGAAAAATGGCTAATAATGCCTGGAGACATGTATCTTTGTTAGCTTTACTAGAAAAATGATATTTTGTAAGGTTTGCAAAGACACAAGTTAGTTTTTTTATTCAATATGACAGTATAACTGTCATATTAAATATGAAAGTTATATAAACATAACTCCAAAACCAAACATGCATTATGTCTAAAGTGCCTTTAATATTGAATCTTTGTGAGTTTTAATAGAATCAGTTGTTTTTGTAAGGTTTGCAAATACAAAAAATAGGTTTTACACATAATGACAGTATAACTGCAACACTCATGACAGTTATTTAATCATAACTCCTAAACCAAACATGAAAAATGTCTAATAATGCGTGAAGAAATGTTTCTTTGTGAATTTTACTAGAAAAATTTTCTTTTGTAAGGTTTGCAAAGACACCAGTTAACTGCCACTCTCAATATGACAGTTATTTAAACATTACTCCTAAACTACACATGAAAAAAGGCTAATAATGCCTGAAATAATGCATTCTTATGAGTTTTGCTCGAAACATGTGCTTTTTTAAGGTTTGCAAACACAAAAGTAGTTTTTTCCTCAATAAGACAGTAATGTTCTTAATCCTGAGATAATGCGAAAAAAGCAATACAAATGTATTTAAACATAACTCCCAAACAACACATGCAAATAAGGCTAATAATGCCTGGAGACATGTATCTTTGTTAGTTTTTTTTATTCAATATGACAGTGTAGCAATCATATGAAAGTTATATAAAAATAACTCCAAAACCAAACATGCATTATAAGTCTAAAAATGCCTTTAATACTGTATCTTTGTGAGTTTTACTAGAATCAGTTGTTTTTGTAAGGTTTGCAAAAACAAAAAATAGGTTTTAAGCATAATGACAGTATAACTGCAACACTCAATATGACAGTTATTTAATCATAACTCCTAAACAAAAAATGAAAAATGTTTAATAATGCGTGAAGAAATGTATCTTTGTGAATTTTACTAGAAACATTTTCTTTTGTAAGGTTTGCAAAGACACCAGTTAGTTATTTTTAATCAATATGACAGTATAACTGCCACACTAAATTTGACAGTTATTTAAATATTACTCCTAAACTACACTTAAAAAATGGCTAATAATGCCTGAAATAATGCATTATTCTGTGTTATACTCGAATTATATGTTTTTTTAAGGATTGCAAACACAAAAAGTATTTTTCTTTCCTCATTTTGACAGTAATATTCTTATAATCCTGAGAAAATGCGAAAAACGCAATAAAAATATATTCCATCATAATTCCTAAACAAAAAATGCAAAATGTCTAAAGATTTCTTTAATATTGAATCCATGTTAGTTTTACTAGAATCATTTGTGTTTGTAAGATTTGAAAATCCAAAAATTAGGTTTTACTCTCTATGACAGTGTTCAATCAATATGACAGTTATTTAAACATAACTCCTAAACTACACATGCAAAATGGCTAACAAAGCCTGAAGTTATGTATCTTTGTGAGTTTTACAAGAACAATATATTTTGTTAGGTTTGTAAAGACACAAGTTAGTTTGTTTTACTCAATATGACAGTATAACTGTCATACTAAATATGACAGTTATATAAACATAACTCCAAAACCAAACATGCATTATTTCTAAAAATACCTGTAATATTGTATCCATTGAGTTGAACTAGAATCAGTTGTTTTTGTAAGGTTTTGCAAATACAAAATATGTTTTTTTCTCACTCTGACAGTATACTGTCATACTCAATCTGACAGTTATTTAAACATAACTACTAAACCACACATGCAAAATGGCTAATAATGCCTGGAAAATTGTATCTTTGTGAGTTTTACTGGAAAAATATATTTTGTAAGGTTTGTAAAGACACAAGTTAGTTTTTTTTATTCAAAATGACAGTATAACAGGTATTCGATCGTGTCCCTCGGGAAGTCCTGTGGGGAGTGCTCAGAGAGTATGGGGTATCGGACTGTCTGATTTTGGCGGTCTGCTCCCTGTATGATCAGTGTCAGAACTTGGTCCGCATTGCCGGCAGTAAGTCGGACATGTTTCCAGTGAGGGTTGGACTCCGCCAAGGCTGCCCTTTGTCACCGATTCTGTTCATAACTTTTATGGACAGAATTTCTAGGCGCAGTCAAGGCGTTGAGGGGATCGGTTTGGTGGCTGCAGGATTAGGTCTCTGCTTTTTGCAGATGATGTGGTCCTGATGGCTTCATCTGGCCAGGATCTTCAGCTCTCGCTGGATCGGTTCGCAGCCGAGTGTGAAGCGACTGGGATGAGAATCAGCACCTCCAAGTCCGAGTCCATGGTTCTCGCCCGGAAAAGGGTGGAGTGCCATCTCCGGGTTGAGGAGGAGACCCTGCCCCAAGTGGAGGAGTTCAAGTACCTCGGAGTCTTGTTCACGAGTGAGGGAAGAGTGGATCGTGAGATCGACAGGCGGATCGGTGCGGCATCTTCAGTAATGCGGACGCTGTATCGATCCGTTGTGGTGAAGAAGGAGCTGAGCCGGAAGGCAAAGCTCTCAATTTACCGGTCGATTTACGTTCCCATCCTCACCTATGGTCATGAGCTTTGGGTTATGACCGAAAGGACAAGATCACGCACTGAAAAAAATAACTCATAAGATTTACTTAAAATAATTATTGAAAGTATTTGCACGCAAATGATTTAAGTAAAATTTAATGCTGCAATATCAAGTAACACTCACTTGCCAGTATCAAGTAAATTCTACTTACCATATAACATAACAGTTGTGAAGATATTAAGTAACAGTTACTTAATTACATCCAAGTTTTAAGTTATATTTATTTAAACAAATTAAGTAAAGTCTACTTGTTTTTCATCGGCAGTAACATAATTTTACTCAAAATTTTAAGTAAATTGTATATATCTGTAGTTTTTGCTGTTATGAAGTAATTCAGTAGATTTTATTTATTTTCTTGTGCTTGACGTTTTAATTTACTTGGTTGCATTACGTTACTGTGGAGAGGGGCGTGGTTCGCGCGTTCCCTGCGGGCGGGGTGTGTGCGGAGGCCGGCCATGAAGCAGCAGACAGGTGAGTGGATGACTCAGCTGGAACGAGTTATCTAATCTAATCTAATCTTTATTAAGCAGCGTCGGAGACCATGAGGGCAGAGGGGACCTGGAAAGCAGCTGAAAAGCCACGGAAGAGTGCTGAAAAGCCGAAAAGAGAGACATTGTAAGGGGGAGGAGAGCTGAAAAGCCGACAGAGACTTGTGTGAGAATTGAATTAAAAGAATTGTAAAACGCCGACCCAAAGTGTTGTGCCCTTTCCTGTGGTCCCAGAAGAACCCGAGACAGAGACGTCTTCACAGTGGCGCCCAACAAGACGGACCACAGAAAATGTCGACAACATCCCCGCTGGAGGCGCTGGGCCAAGTGCTGGCCGAGGTGTCAACAGCAAGCCGGCAGCAGACACAGGTGCTGCAGGCATTAATGGACAGAGCAGAGGCGGCGGGAGGAATGTCCGCCATGAAACGCATGGTGGAGGGGGAGGACCCCCAGACATTCCTCGATGTCTTTGAGGCCACGGCGACATCGTGCAGGCGGCCAGAAGAGGAATGGGGCGCGAAGCTGCTGCCGCTCCTGGTGGGGGAGGCGCAGCGGGCGGCGGTGAGTCTCCCGGCGTCCGCCCGCTTGCAGTATACAAACTTGCGCTGTGCCATACTAGATCGGGTCGGCAGCAGCCCCGAAGACCATCGCCGGAAGTTCCGGGCCATGATGTTGGGGCAAGGGGACCGGCCCTTCGTACTGGCATTCCAACTCCGAGACGCAGCAACCCGTTGGCTCCAGCCAAATGGACTGGACCCAAAAATGCTGGAGGCCATCAATCATCCTGGAGCGATTCGTGGAGGCAATCCCGGCCAGGACCTCCGCGTGAGTACGGTACCACAGCCCCCCGGACGTCAAAGCTGCGGTGAAACTGGCGGAGGAACACCTGGCAGTACAGCGGGAGACAACAACCAAAACGGCCAAGGGACCCACCCCAGCACCCCGCCGACGACTCGCCCCGCTCTGGGGGGGGGGTGGAGGGAGAGTCTCCGCAGTGGCAACCAAGCCAGCCTGAGCCACCCGGAGCCAGCGAACAGGTTCACCACACGGACATAAAAAAAGAACACGCACACACACACACCCAGAGACAGACGACAAAGGGGGGGACACGGGGTCATAAAAAGTCTATGATTTGTGCTTTGCAGGGTACCGACGCTGCGGGGAGAGGGCTTCCCTCGCAGATGGCACCTCAAACCCCAGGGCCGGTGTGCTGGAGGTGCGGACGGCCCGGGCACGTGCGCCGGGAGTGCTCCCTAATGGAGGTGGGGCAGGTGTTGCGGGTTGTCGGGCCTCCAGCACCCGCCCCCGATCGGGGGTAGACGTACTGTGTCCCGGTAAGGGTACAAGGGGGTACATATCGGGCGATGGTGGATTCGGGCTGCAAACAGTCCATGATCCACCAAAACCTGGTTTGGCCCGGGGCGTTGAGGCAGGCGACACGGGTGAAAATTAGGTGTATTCATGGGGATGTGCACGAGTACCCTATGGTGCCAGTGGAAATTATATATAAGGAACAAAAGCATAAAGTTAAGGTTGCCGTAAGCGCGCAACTTACGTACCCCGTAATTCTAGGGACGAATTGGCCGGGATTTAACCATTTGGTGACACAATGTGTGGGGTTGCGTTCATGGACAGTAGGCGAGGGGAGTATCCGCGCGGTTCTCAGCGGCGACGCGGCTTCATCCGGGGCTGCCGAGCGGGAGGCCCCCCCGGTCCCCCGGTGGCAACCTACTGAGGACTTTCCCCTCGAGCAGTCCCGTGATGAAACCTTGCGCAAGGCCTGGGACCAGGTGGATTATATTGACGATCAGCTGGTGCGGCCGGTGAAAGCGCGGGTATTCCCCCATTTTTCAATTATTAGGGATAGATTATACAGAGTGGGCCGTGACACTCAAACCGGGGAGGAACACACCCAGTTGTTGGTGCCAAAACACCGCCGGGAAATGGTTTTCCAGGCGGCGCATTTTAATCCCATGTCTGGCCACTTAGGGTATGATAAAACACTTAATCGGGTAATGGTCCGATTCTATTGGCCAGGCCTCCGGGCAGACGTGCGCCGTTGGTGCGCTGCCTGTCCGGACTGCCAGCTGGTGAACCCAGCGGCCACCCCAAAGGCGCCCTTGCGCCCATTACCGCTTATGGAGGTCCCGTTCGAAAGAATTGGGATGGACCTCATCGGACCATTCCACCCGAGCACACGGGGATACCGCTTTGTGTTAGTCCTGGTGGATTATGCAACGCGTTATCCCGAAGCAGTACCTTTGCGCTCCATCTCTGCCAAGAGTGTTGCGCAAGCGCTGTTTCAGGTCATCTCCCGAGTTGGAATCCTGAAAGAGATTCTGACTGACCAAGGCACGTCCTTTATGTCGCGCACGATAAAGGAACTCTACGGGTTACTGGGAATTAAAGCGATGCGCACCAGTGTATACCATCCGCAAACGGATGGGCTGGTGGAGAGATTAAATAAAACGCTGAAAACCATGATCCGTAAGTTTATGCACGAGGACAAACAGAATTGGGATAAATGGTTGGACCCCCTAATGTTTGCGATGCGGGAGGTACCCCAGGTCTCTGTTGGTTTTGCACCTTTTGAGTTGTTGTACGGCCGGAGGCCTCGCGGAGTGCTGGACGTCATTAAAGAAAGCTGGGAGGAGGGTCCAAGCTCCAGCAAGAATGAAATTCAATACGTCATGGACATGCGAGCAAAACTCCACAAGGTGGGGCACTTGTCACGTGAGAATTTGCTCCGTGCCCAAGAACGTCAGCGGCGCACGTATAACAGGGGGACCCAACTACGCAAATTCACACCGGGAGAAAAAGTACTTGTATTGCTTCCAACCTCAAACTCCAAATTACTTGCAAAGTGGCAGGGACCCTTTGAGGTCGCACGGCAAGTGGGTGATGTCGATTATGAGGTTCGGCGCTCGGACCGACGCGGAGACACTCAGATCTATCATTTGAACCTGCTGAAGGCATGGAAAGAGGCGGAGCCTGTTTCCATGGTGACAGTAGTGGGGGAGGAGGAGGAGTTGGGGCCAGAGGTCCCGCGCTCTGGCCCGGCCCCCCGGCTGTCCTGTGACGACCAGCTCACATCAGCGCAGAGGGCGGATGTGGCTGAGTTACAGCGGCGCTTCTCTGATGTGTTCTCCTCGCGGCCCGGTCGCACGGATCTCATCCGACACCATATTGAGACCAACCCGGGGGTTACGGTGTGGTCTCGGCCATATCGGCTTCCCGAACACAAACGCAAAGTAGTTCGGGAGGAATTAAAAACTATGCTTGAGTTGGGGGTGATAGAAGAATCCCACAGCGCGTGGTGCAGTCCCATTGTTCTGGTTGGGAAGAAGGATGGGA
This sequence comes from Nerophis lumbriciformis, assembly GCF_033978685.3. Taxonomy (NCBI): domain Eukaryota; kingdom Metazoa; phylum Chordata; class Actinopteri; order Syngnathiformes; family Syngnathidae; genus Nerophis; species Nerophis lumbriciformis. The sequence goes on from NC_084561.2 coordinate 32,205,006, forward strand.
CTGTGCGGTTCTGTGTGGATTACCGCAGGGTGAATGAACAATCACGGTTTGACGCGTACCCAATGCCTCGGGTCGACGAGCTCCTGGATCGGCTAGGCACTGCTCAATTTTTCACGACACTGGATTTGACCAAGGGCTACTGGCAGATTCCCTTGTCACCAGAGTCCCGAGAAAAAACGGCCTTTTGCACTCCGGACGGTTTGTACCAATTTGTGACACTTCCGTTTGGCTTGTTTGGTGCGCCCGCCACGTTCCAGCGTCTCATGGACCGAGTGCTGCGCCCCCACGCTGCATACGCGGCTGCCTACCTGGATGATGTCATCATCCAGAGTAGCAGCTGGGAACAACACATGCGGCGAGTCCCTGAGGCGGGCAGGGCTCACCGCCAACCCGGCGAAGTGCGCGGTTGGCCGGAGGGAGGTACAGTATCTGGGGTACCACTTGGGAGGGGGACAGGTGCGGCCGCAGGTAGACAAAACAGCGGCAATCGCGGCCTGTCCACCCCACAAGACAAAAAAAGAGGTGAGGCAGTTTTTGGGACTGGCGGGCTATTACCGGCGGTTCATTTCCCGGTTCGCGGACTTAACCGGCCCACTGACTGACCTCACCCGAAAGGGTGCTCCAGAACTGGTCCAGTGGACGGAGCAGTGCCAGCGGGGGTTTGAGAAGGTAAAAACAGCACTCTGCGAGGAGCCGGTGCTGCACATGCCTAATTTTGACATCCCTTTCTGTCTGCAGGCGGACGTGTCGGGCCGGGGACTGGGGGCGGTGCTGTCTCAGCGGGTGGGGGACGTCGACCGCCCCGTGCTGTATATCAGCCGGAAACTCTCGGACCGGGAGGCAAGGTACAGCACGGTGGAGAGGGAGTGCCTTGCCATCCGGTGGGCGGTCGGGGCCCTCCGCTACTACCTGTTGGGGCGTGCCTTCAGTCTCTGCTCAGACCACAAACCTCTCCAGTGGCTCCATCGCATGAAGGACGCCAACGCACGGATCACCCGGTGGTATCTGGCATTACAGCCCTATAACTTCCGGGTGGTCCACAGGCCGGGCGCGCAGATGGCCGTGGCCGATTTTCTCTCTCGGCCCGCTATAGGGGGTGGGGGGAGTGAGCGCGGCCGGACGGCTGCCCGGCCTCAAATCTGGCGGTAGAGGCATGTGGAGAGGGGCGTGGTTCGCGCGTTCCCTGCGGGCGGGGTGTGTGCGGAGGCCGGCCATGAAGCAGCAGACAGGTGAGTGGATGACTCAGCTGGAACGAGTTATCTAATCACCTGTTCCTTTATTAAGCAGCGTCGGAGACCATGAGGGCAGAGGGGACCTGGAAAGCAGCTGAAAAGCCACGGAAGAGTGCTGAAAAGCCGAAAAGAGAGACATTGTGAGGGGGAGGAGAGCTGAAAAGCCGACAGAGACTTGTGTGAGAATTGAATTAAAAGAATTGTAAAACGCCGACCCAAAGTGTTGTGCCCTTTCCTGTGGTCCCAGAAGAACCCGAGACAGAGACGTCTTCACAGTTACATTACTCACTAAAATTAGGTAATCATTGCCAGTTTTCTTTTGATAAATGTTAGCAAATAAATTTAACCAATACTCTATGCATTTAATATATATGTATCGCATATCACACAACTAAATTACAATGCAATTAAACAGTTTCTTTTTAATTCAATCTTACAACCCTCTGAAACAGAGTTTCTACATTCATTGCAGAAATATAATACTCAAGAACTTCTGGGAGAGGGTCAGGACAGAAACCGCCTCTTAAACTTTGAGCAGTGGTGTATGGATTATGTATACCCCTATTTAAATGGGGGGAAAAACAGAATGTAATGTACAAGTACTGCGTTAATAGTAAAAGTGCATTATATTGTACTGCATTAGAATTTGTACTAACAGTAAATTAAAGATGTATCTCCAGCAAAAGGTATTCAAAGTAAATAGTTGTAATAGTATATTTTTTAAAGAAAATATCCAAAGGTTGGTATGACTGGTAAACAACAAATACACAATATTACACATTATACACCAAATCCAACATAGATCTGGTAACATAGTCACTTCTCAAATATGCAATTAAAATCTTACAAACTACACTGAAAAAGTGCAATTTCAACATTTAAACCAGTTTTCTGACTAGTGCACTTTTAAGTATGCAATTAAAACATTAATGAAATAAAATCAACAGAATCAACTAAAAATAAACAGCTTAAGGTGTCTAACCATTCTTGTTGAAAAATACAATCTTTACTGTCATTAACAGATACCTTATTTGACAAAAAATGAAAAACATTTATGACAGGCAACCCACTAGTAAACCAAGATGAACTGGAACTCAGTGCTAATTCTTCGCATTTCTTCACAAGAGTCCATGCATGATGCTACGTCCTCAACAAGGGTCCATAAATGATGTAATTTTCCTCCTCTAGGATGACAAAGTCATGACATGCATTTAGGAAAGCAACTTCAACTTCAAGGTGTTTACTTTTGGGGACAGTTTGAATCCATCCAGCTCCAGCACGAGTTTTTGGAAGACTTCAAAAGTGTAGCGCAAAGTGGGAGGGTATGCCAAGTTCAGGGCATAAATCAGTCCCATGAGCAGTGAGCAAGCTTTCGCAGTACTGTTGCACCCTGGCAAAATCTCATGGCCTTCCACAAGGATGGAGACATCGACTGGATCCTCATCAGCACCGTGGATGACGAGTATTTTGAGGATGTGGTTACTGACATCACTCCGGCTGTCCTCCTGCATACAATATACAACAAAAAAGAAGAATGTTTTTGAGAAACAAATAATAGAACTGCATGAATCATTCAAAGTGACTTCATTATCAGGGAAGAATGAACACAAGAATATATGTTCCTTTGTCTGCTTTCCTCTTAACGTTAACATTAAATTAACCTGTGTCATTAAAAAATATTTTTAAATGATTAAAATAATGCTATACCAAGCAGTCTTCAAAAAGTTCCTTTTCCTTCTCGCCAAGGTACAGTATAAGGCTGCGGATAATGGTTGCACGCCTCATCTCAATGCTCTGTTTCTGTGAACAGATTAATAACATGAACAAAACCATTATACATACACAATGAACTGTCAAGTGAAAACACAAGTGCATATATTTGCTCGTGTTTTAAGTGCATGGACCCAGAGCGTGCAAGGGCATGGAATCTACCAAGTGTGAGGCTTGTCCTGTATGTGTATACTGTATGTGTCTGTGAGTGAGAAAAAAAGTAGGTCCAGCTCCCTGTAAAACATACTGTATGAACAAGCAAAACAAGCACACCTGACTCAGTCTGTCCAGGAGCGGCCTCATCTTGATCCCCACGGCACCTCCCTTGGCTTTCATCAGGGTAATAAGTTTTGGTGTGTGTTCGTCCAGTTTGTGCATGAAGGTTCGCTCCAGGGGAATGGTAGTTATTCTCCTGAATTCCTCCTTGATCTGAATGGACAAAAGATTCACAAGTACATCAATATTATTTTTATATAGATGTACATGTTTGAAAAGAAAATTAATTCATTAATTATTGTTACAGCTCAATAAAGCAAATGAAATGTTTAAGGCTTTATGGAATCACCTACCGGTACATCAGCTTCACAAAACAAAGCAGGCCATCTCTCTTTGAAGTCAGCAGCAGCAGGACTATCACTCACAACCTCGAGTCTTCAATAGGAAAATGTGTTGGCCATTTTTTCGTTAATTATTTTAGCGTTGTCCTTCTTCTTAACCTCGTTAAGGAGCTCCTGTCTGTCCCTCTCCAGACTGTCGTTGCTTTCTCCACTTGGATGTGGGGGAAGGAAGTTCACCTCGGCTCTCTTCGGTTTCTTGCATTTTTTTGCAGGATATCTCTTGCCAGGGGCCTTCCTTTTCAAGGAGTTGATGTGAAGCTCGGGACAAGGGACATTGCGCCTTTTCAGTTTGCTTCGGAAATTGGCCATCTCATTTTGAGATGATTCTGCCACCCATATGTGCCTGAATATGAGGTTCCAGGCTCCCTCAAGCATGGGTGTTTGTTTAGTAGAGCTTCTACAACTTCAAGTTGTTGAAGAGCACTGGGATAGGCCTGGTAGTGGTAGATTGCTTCTGCAAGTTTCTCTAGAATGTCAGAGTAGATACTTGGATCCTGAAGGAGTGAGCCGTCGCGTTCATAAGCTTGATTTCCAGCTTCAAGAATCATTTTGACACCATATGAAAAGATGGGTATCACAAAATTGGTTGGCCATGGCTCTGATCGATACTCTGCTGAAGGTTGTAAAATAATGGTGTCAGATGAGCTGGCTGAGGAACTCTCATCTTGAGAAGACTGATCCAGCGGCACTGGAGTGGAGGAACCTGAAGGCTCACTGATAGAAGTAAATGTCAAAATTACAGATGGTTCTGTTTGAACTAGTTTGATTGTGTCCTTGTCATTAACCACATCGGCTGATGTTAGTGTGAAGAATTGATTATCGAAATCTTTGTCCATGTGCATTACAGTGTAACTCCCTTCAAGTTTAAAATTATTCTGCGCAGCTGCCAAAAGTTCGTCTACAGTGCTAGGGATTCCATCTGGTAGGGTTAACTTGTAAACTTGTGTCTCTTCAATAACAACACGTAGTTGAGTTGGGGCAGACATGATCACAGTCTTGGGCAAGCAGAACTGCAAGAGAGAGAAAAAGAAGACATGGTGTGATAACAAATAATAAAAAAAGTTCTAAAAAACAAATAATATATTTTCATACCCTGAATAATACATGACCTTCACAAATCAGACAAAGTATAAAAAAATAATATTTTTACAAAACAGGAAATCCATCCATCTATCCATCCATCCATCCATCCATCTTCTTCCGCTTATCCGAGGTCGGGTCGCGGGGGCAGCAGCCTAAGCAGGGAAGCCCAGACTTCCCTCTCCCCAGCCACTTTGTCCAGCTCTTCCTGTGGGACCCCGAGGCGTTCCCAGGCCAGCCGGGAGACATAGTCTTCCCAACGTGTCCTGGGTCTTCCCCGCGGCCTCCTACCGGTCGTACGTGCCCTAAACACCTCCCTAGGGAGGCGTTCGGGTGGCATCCTGACCAGATGCCCGAACCACCTCATCTGGCTCCTCTCAATGTGGAGGAGCAGCGGCTTTACTTTGAGCTCCCCCCGGATGGCAGAGCTTCTCACCCTATCTCTAAGGGAGAGCCCCGCCACCCGGCGTAGGAAACTCATTTCGGCCGCTTGTACCCGTGGTCTTGTCCTTTCGGTCATAACCCAAAGCTCATGACCATAGGTGAGGATGGGAACGTAGATCGACCGGTAAATTGAGAGCTTTGCCTTCCGGCTCAGCTCCTTCTTCACCACAACGGATCGATACAGCGTCCGCATTACTGAAGACGCCGCACCGATCCGCCTGTCGATCTCACGATCCACTTTTCCCTCACTCGTGAACAAGACTCCGAGGTACTTGAACTCCTCCACTTGGGGCAAGATCTCCTCCCCAACCCGGAGATGGCACTCCACCCTTTTCCGGGCGAGAACCATGGACTCGGACTTGGAGGTGCTGATTCTCATCCCAGTCGCTTCACACTCGGCTGCGAACCGATCCAGGAACAGGAAATCATCAAAAAAAAAATCTAATTCTATTTTATGTTGATTATTGAGGCTGTAAAGAAAGAGTGGTGCTTGTGTGCACTATGACATCAATAATAAACTTAAAGTAGAATTCTCACTTTTGGGCAACATCAACAAAAACAGAAAATAATATTATTTGTGTCTGATGTTTTTTTCCACCCAAAAAATTCCAGTTTCTGTTAAAAATCTTAAAATATCATCTGCTTCTGCACAGTGAAGCTCTACCCGTCAACTGAAGGAATAAATAGAAAAACATGTAGGAAGGACTTGGGTTACTTTACCTAGTTTGACAAGCAGATGTGGTGTTTCAAAGAAACCATGTGATCGCCTTCCACTGCATAAGTAGCCAATGGGTATGTGTCAGTGAGTTGTGACTGCTAAATTACTTTGACAACTCTTGTGGACTCCAACTTGAAACATCTAAAATGCTCAGAGTACCATGCACTTTGCAGTTTCACTACAAACACTAAGGTGTCATTAACAATGATGATTTGTAGTATTTCAGCAAAGTCAGGCAACCCAGATGTGGAGCCATATACCAACATCATGCCAACACTGTAACTGTCCATCCATCCATACATTTTCTACCGCTTATTCCCTTCGGGGTCACGGGGGGCGCTGGAGTCTATCTCAGCTACAATCGGGCGGAAGGCGGTGTACACCCTGGACAAGTCTCCATTTCATCACAGGGCCAACACAGATAGACAGACAACATTCACACTCACATTCACACACTAGGGCCAATTTAGTGTTGCCAATCAATTTATCCCCAGGTGCATGTCTTTGGAGGTGGGAGGAAGCCGGAGGGAACCCACGCAGTCACAGGGAGAACATGCAAACTTCACACAAAACGATCCCGAGCCCGGGATTGAACTCAGGACTACTCAGGACCTTCGTATTGTGAGGCAGATGCACTAACCCATGTTGCACCGTGCTACCCTAAGTAAAAAACGAAATTTTGTATTTGCTAACTTTACAAAAGATAATTTTTCCTAGTAAAACTCACAAAGATACAATATTTCAGGCATTACTAGCCATTTTGCATGCAGGGTTTAGAACTTATGTTTAAATAAATATCATATTGAGTGTGACAGTTATGCTGTCATATTGAGTAAAAACACAATTTTGTATTTGCAAACCTTACAAAACACCTGATTCTCATAAAAATCATATAGATACATTATTACAGGCATTTTTAGACATATTGCATGTTTGGTTTGGAGTTAAGTCTATCCATCCATCCATCCATTTTCTACCGCTTATTCCCTTCAGGGTCGCGGGGGGCACTAGAGCCTATCTCAGTTATAATCGGGCGGAAGGCGGGACACCCGGGACAAGTCACCATCTCATCACAGGAGTTAAGTCTATATAACTTTCATATTTAGTTTGACAGTTATAGTGTCATATTGAGTAAAAACAAACTTTGTATCATTACAAACCTTACACAAGTTATTTTTTCTAGTAAAACACACACAGATACATTATTCCAGGCATTATCAGACATTTTGCATGTTTGGTTTAGGAGTTATGTTTAAATAACTGTCATAATGAGTTCGACAGTCATACTGAGTAAAAACCCAATTTTTTATTGTAAACACTACAGAAACTCCTGGTTATATTAAAACTCACATTGATACATTATTTCAGGCATTTTTAGACATATTTCATGTTTGGTTTTGGAGTTATGTTTATGTAACTTTAATATTTAGTATGAAAGTTCATATCATATTTAGTAAAAAAATAAAATAAAAAAAAATGTATGTCTTTGCAACCCCTACAAAATATACGTTTTCTAGAAAAACTCACAAAGACACATTATTCCAGGCATTTTTAGACATATTGCATGTTTGGTTTTGTAGTTATGTCTATACTGTATATCTTTCATATTTAGTATGACAATTATACTGTCATATTGAGTAAAAAAAATAATGTATGTCTTTGCAAACCTTACAAAAAAATCATTTTTTTAGTAAAACTCACAAAGACACTATATTCCAGGCATTATTAGACACTATTTTAGGCAATTTTAGACATATTGCATGTTTGGTTTTGGAGTTATGTCTATATAACTTTCATATTTAGTATGACAGTTATACTGTCATATTGAGTTAAAAAAAACAACTAATTTATTTATGTCTTTGCAAACATTACAAAATTTTTTTTTTTTTGCAAAACTCACAAAGATACATTATTTCAGGCATTGCTAGTCATTTTACATGTATGGTTTAGGAATTATGTTTGAATAACTGTCATATTGGTGTGACCGTTATACTATTATATTGAGTAAAAACAATTTTTTAATTTGCAAACCTTACAGAAACACCCGATTCTAGTAAAACTCACAAAGTTACATTATTTCAGGCATGTTTGGCTATTTTGCATGTTTTGTTTTAGAGTTATGTTTATATAAGGTTCATATTTCGTATGACAGTTATTCTGTCATATTGAGTAAAAACACAATGTTGTATTTGCAAACCTTACAGAAACACCTGATTCTATTGAAACTCACATAGAAACATTATTTTAGGCATTTTTAGACATATTTCATGCTTTGTTTTGGAGTCATGTTAATGTAACCTTCATGTTTAGTATGACAGTTATAGTCATATTGAGTAAAAAAAAAAAAAAAAGTTGTCTTTGCAAACCTTACAAAATATATATTTTTTGTAAAAAATCACAAAGACACATTATTCCAGGCATTATTAGACATTTTGCATGTTTGGTTTTAAAGTTATGTTTGAATACATTTGTATTGCTTTTTTCGCATTATCTCAAGATTCTAAGAACATTACTGTCATATTGAGTAAAAAACGAAATTTTGTATTTGCAAACCTTACAAAATCTCATGTTTCTTTTAAAACTCACAAAGATACATTATTTTCGGCATTACTAGCCATTTTGCATGTATGGTTTAGGAGTTATGTTCAAATAACTGTCATATTGAGTGTGACAGTTATGCTATCATATTTAGTAAAACACAATGTTTTATTTGCAAACCTTACAGAAACACCTAATTCTAGTAAAACTCACAAAGATACATTATTTCAGGCATTTTTAGCTATTTTGCATGGTTTGTTTTAGAGTTATGTTTACATACGTTTCATATTTAGTATGACAGCTATACTGTCATATTGAGTAAAAAAAAACGAATTTGTGTCTTTACAAACCTTACAAAAGAAAATGTTTTTTGTATAACTCACATTTTTAGACATGTGGGATGTTTGGTTTTAAAGTTATGTTTGAATACAGTTTTATTGCTTCTTTCGCATTATCTCAGGAGTCCAAGAACATTACTGCCATATTGAGTAAAAAACGAAATGTTGTATTTGCAGACCTTGCAAAAGCTCATGTTTCTTTAAAAACTCACAAAGATACATTATTTCAGACATTACTAACCATTTTACATGTTTAGTGTAGGAGTTATGTTTAAATAAAAGTGAGAATCGAGATGACCCTAACAGAGTCGAAGGATACTGTGGTCCGAGTTGCCTTCCCAAATCTGACAGCAGGGAAGAAGTGGTCAGCTAAGAACGCAGTACAGCAGGCAAAATCTGCTCTCCGCCACGCTGACATCGTTGGCCAAGTCCAGCATGGAAGAGCCAGTTTGGGACTTGGAGAGACACGATCTTCCTGGAACAAGGCATCCTCTGCTGAGCGGCGCAAGCTGCTTGTGGCCGAGGTCCGTCGACAGGAAGAGTCGAATAGATATACCAAGGCTGTGGCTCAAGCTAAGCAGGGCCGGTGGACAAGGTGGGAAGGGGTGGAGAAACGGAAGATCAGCTGGAGGGACATATGGGAGATGGAATCGAGTATGGTAAGTTTCCTACTTCAAGCAACCTATGATGTCCTTCCCACCCCCAAAAACCTCAACCGGTGGCTGGGTGAAGAGTTCAGTTCCGGTCCCCATGATGAACAATCACATTTTCTTTTGCTCCCACTGTAGCATACAAACAAAGGCTTGTTTGATTCCACACTTTCTCCTTTTTCTATTGTGGATCACGGATTTGTATTTTAAACCACCACGGATACTAAACCCTCTTGAAAATGAGAGTCGAGAACGCAAAATGGACAATCACTGTGATTTTTATCTCCTCGGTAATACATCGGCGAAGCACTTTAGCTTCGGAGGTAACGTGATAACCTCGTGCCTGACTGCGGATCGAAACAGAAGAAACAAGCCCCTGACTGGAAGGATAGACCGAAGATCAACAATACTACTATTACCTCTACTCTCAGGAGACACTGAACTAAAACCTGGACCAGTAACCACCCTGTTAATGTTGTCTCGCCTGGCGAAGCCTAGCAAAGCTGCTGCTAACGACGCCATTGAAGCTAACTTAGCTACGGGACCTCGTCGGAGCTATGCTAAAAACATTAGCTCTCTACCTACGCCAGCCCCTATTTACTCATCTCAACCCGAGCTCACCTGTGCTCCAGCGGTCGACGGCTCGACGGATGACTTCACCCCGTTCTTCGATGCGATCGGCGGCCCGGCGGCGGAGGAGGACGACCCATACACCGGTGAAGACAGCGGTCCGGCGGCGGACAGCGAGGTGACTGTCGACAACAACACCCCGGTCTGCAGTAGAGACGGCGGAGCGGGGATCCTCGCGGCCTCTCCCCGGTCGGGGCCGCGGCGCCTGGACCCGCGGCCTACACAGGATTCAGGGGCTTCTTCATCCATCCCTGGTCTTTGTTTTCAGCCACACCAAAGCCCGCGAAAACAACAACCCCCCCTACCTGCCCTCCCCCCCTCTCCAACTCCGCCCCTCCCCCATCACCTGGCTGATGAACAATAGGCCTCTCTCCCCCTCCTCCCCCTCCTCTCCCCCCTCCTTTCCCCCCTCCTCTCCCTCCTCCTCCCCCAAGCCTCTCCATCCAAACAGTGAACTGGACTGCTCTTCAACTTCAACTTCAATAACAACCAACATGGCCATCCCTCCTTTTTCTGGACATTACCACTACATAGCGGACTCTGATGCTCTTTTTGGTTCCAGTAGACTACACATCATCCACCTTAATGTAAACAGCCTCTCTGGAACCAAACTCGACCAAATCAGAGAAATGTTCCTCAACAAGAAGGTAAAAATCCTGTGTTTCTCTGAAACCAAATTAGATCAAAGTGCTACTGACTCAGAGATAGAGATAGCAAACTTTTCGGTTATCAGAAAGGACAGGAATAAACACGGTGGGGGTGTTTGTATGTATATTCACCACGATATAAAATACATAACTCACACTGATCTCAACCACAATGCCCTTGAATCTGTGTGGGCGGAAATCACATTTAAAAACGCTAAACCGGTACTCAAGAGGACTGTATACAGACCCCCTAATCAGAGTGATTTCTATGGGGCTCTCGAGGAGTGCTTGGCTGGGGTAGACAACGTGGAGAAAATTATAATTGGAGATTTGAACACAGATCTTCAACGCAGAGATGCGCTGTCTTCAGATCCTACAGCAAGCTTTGTAATCTACACGGTCTTTCCCAGCTAATAACACTACCTACAAGGGTGTCTGATTCCACCCAATCAACCATAGATCTCATTCTCACTTCAGACCGGCCTAAAATAAAAGATAGTGGACTCATGATCTGTGGTCTTAGCGACCACTATCTAACTTCCTGCACCTGCAAAATAGCTAAACCCAAAGCTAACGGCCACATAACAGCCTAATCCAGATCCCTTAAAAATACTCCAGTGATAATTTCAACCTAAAATTAGGTGAGTGGGACTGGTCCCCTGTGCTCACAAGCAACCTGGTCGATGATGCTTGGGATCGCTTCAAAACAGCGTTCCTAACAATACTAAATGATTTGGCTCCCGTGAGAACAGTCAGGATCAAAGCCCGCTCTGAACCATGGATGAATCCGGCCCTATTAGCTGCCATAAAGGACAGAGACAGAAAATACTCCGAATACCAAAAGTGTAAAACCGAAGTAGATATACAACCCAATAATAACCTCAAATCACTCCTTTCAACACTCAAAAAGCAATGCAATAAATTAAGAAATAAGACAACCAACCTGAATAAATCCTTGAAAAAAAATTATATTAACAACAAAATAGAGGAAAACACAAATAAGCCACGTGAGCTCTGGAAAATCCTCAACAACCAGCTTCCTGGTTGCAGCCAGAAACTTAAAACCAGACTCACCAATATCAACATCAAGGAGGGTGACTCCCTCAATACAGACAAAATGGAGGTAGTAAGCAGACTTAACACCTTTTTCACCAGCATAGCCACAACTCTAGTCAACAAGCTGTCCCACCACTCTGGTCGCTTTGGTGTAGAACACATTAAAGCCTTCTACAGAAAGCTTGGAGTATCCAACAACGATTTCAAATTAGAAATGGTCTCAGCTGACAAGGTGCTTAAAAAATTGAGCGCGCTCAACCCAAACAAGGCCACCGGCCTTGACAATATCCCCTCCAGATTCCTCTGGGACTCTGCCACCACCATTGCCCCAATCATCACGCACATAATAAACCTCTCAATTACACAAGGCCAAGTACCAAAAGATTTCAAGATAGCAAGAGTAACTCCCCTCTTTAAAAAAGGAAGCAAATTAGAACCTGGCAACTACCGACCTGTTTCTATTCTCAGTTCCATTTCGAAAGTAATGGAAAAAATAGTTTATGAACAGGTCGATAGTTACCTAGTTAAACTAATAAACTCATGTACAAATTCCAATCCGGCTACAGAACTAACCACTCCACTGACACATGCCTTTTCTATCAACCGACCACATCAAACATGAGGTAGACGCGGGCAAATACTGCGGCATGGTCATGCTGGACCTTCAGAAGGCCTTTGACAACATTAACCACGCTATACTGTTGGATTAGCTCAGAGCAATCGGATTTGATAAAACCTCATCGAGGTGGATGCAATCTTACTTGGAGGGGAGGAAACAGGTGGTAGAGGTGAACAGCACCGTGCCCCCCCCCTCTCAGTAAGCTGTGGAGTCCCCCAAGGCAGTATATTAGGGCCTTTACTGTTCCTAATATACATAAACGACATGTCATCAGCATGCAACTGTGAATTATTTGTTATGGTTTGCAGAGGGAGGTGACGGCAAACAGACTCCAGAGGGCGGTAATGATTGATAATTTATTATATATATATAGTAAATATATATAAGAATAACAAACTATACTAACTAATAAACTAAGGAAATTAAGTGTGACAAAATCCAAAAGTGTGTATGGTGTAAGGCTATGTGTTGTAGATTAGCTGTTGAGTGTTACCGTAAGTGTTGAACGAGATACGAGGAAGTCCAGGGGAGAGAGAAGTTTACAAGTCCGAGTCCAAAGCCAGGGAAGTCAAGGATCGAGGGAGGCAGTCAGATTCCAGAGGGAGATGCGGGGAAAAGAGAAAAGCACAGCTCACTTTCCAGGCAACGGAGGGTACTGCGGGGGCGACACAAGAAAACACACTGAGAACACGGAGAGGCAAAACACGGAGAGCAGGATTGCATAAAGCAGGATGATCGCTTACTGTACGTCAAATGAGAACTAAGTTCCCGCGCCGATCCTTGGCTCCACTGGTCCTTTTATCCAGCTCGCCCTCATCAGTCCCAGGTGTGCAGATTGCCGGTGAGTGATTGCAGCTGGCGGGTGCTGCAGGGCGGAGACGCGCGCGGCGCGTCCCTGGATGTACGCGCCCGTGGGCGTGTCCCGAGGTGCGCACAGACGGATGAGCGGCGTTGGCAGGAGTCTGAGCCATAACATTATTCTTGTTTGCGGATGACTCGGCCCTGCTGGTATCTGGCAGGGACAAGTCACAGGTGAAGAAAATCCTCAGTGCTGAACTCTGTCGAATTTGCACCTGGCTCACTGACAACAAGCTATTCATACACTTGGGTAAAACGGAATATATCCTATTTGGGTCCCACATCAACCTTAAGAAAGTCAGTGACTTCACTATAAAAGTGGGTGACATTGTTATCACCAGGAAAGATGAGGTCACCTACCTAGGTTCCATTCCAGAGGCTAATCTTTCCTGTGATAAAATGGCAACCAAGGTAATCAAAAAGCTCAACCAACGAACGAGATTTCTCTATAGAATCTCCTCTCTGGTCAACAAAAGCACCATGAAGATTCTAGCGGGAACGCTCATCCAACCCTTTTTCGATTACGCATGCACCTTCTGGTACCCTAGCACCTCCAAAACCCTCAAATATAGACTCCAAACATCCCAGAACAAGCTAGTCAGATTATTTCTAGACCTCCACCCCAGATCACACCTCACTCCTACCCACTTCTCCAAAGTGGGCTGGCTCAGGGTGGAGGACAGAGTAAAACAACTTGCACTGAGCCTAGTCTATAAAATCCGCTACACCTCACTGATACCGAAGTACATGTCAAACTACTTCCTTAACGTAAATGACCGCCATAACCACAACACCAGGGGGAGCTCCACCAACCACGTTAAACCCAGATTCCGATCCAACAAAGGTCTTAACTCATTCTCTTTCTATGCCACATCAATATGGAATGCACTCCCAACAGGTGTAAAAGAAAGGGCATCTCTATCCTCCTTCAAAGTCGCACTAAAAGAAAACCTCCAGGCAACTTCAACCCTAAACTAACACCCTCCCTTCCACATCCTACCTCCCCGGATTGTAAATAATCAAATGTAAATATTCAAATGTAAATAATCAAATGTAGATACTTATTCTTATGCTTTCTGATCTCTCTCTCTATGTCCACTACTTGCTGTACATATCCTACCAAGTCAGTACTACACTGTTCCAATGTCCATATTGCTGATGACTGAAGTGTTGATATCAACCAAACCTAACCCCCCCCCCCCCACACACACACATCCCACACCCCGGGTTGTAAATAATGTAAATACTTCAATGTACATGCTTACATACTCTGATGATTATCTTGTGTGATGACTGTATTCTGATGATAGTATACAGTATATCTGTATATATCTGTATCATGAATCAACCCCGCTTGAACAAATAGAAAAACTTATTCGGGTGTTACCATTTAGTGGTCAATTGTACGGAATATGTACTGCACTGTGCAATCTACTAATAAAAGTTTCAATCAATCAATCAATCAATCCATCATGACCCCTGTGCTCAACACCAGCTACACTCAGACTCATCCTCACTGGGTGTAAAGTGAGCCTCTCCCAAGAACGATACACCTAGATACACAACAAAGTACTCAAATGCTTGACAGCAACCCTGGAAAGCAGGAGAACAACCAACAACTCCTTTCCACCCAGGACACCCAACCTGAATATGCCAGTTGCCTTTGTTAGAGAGGGGGAACAAAGGCAATGAAAGACACCATCAAGGCCCAGGTTGGGACAGCTGGAGGTAGCCCAGGACTTGCAGATGCTGGTGGACGTGTATAAGAAACTCATCATTCCACCAGAGATACCAATTACTAACTTGCAGCCTGACCTAGTCCTTTGGTCCAACTCCCAACACATTGTGTACTTTGTTGAACTCACAGTCCCTTGGGAGGATGCGGTGGAGGAAGCTTTTGAGCGGAAAAAGCTCCGGTATGCAGAGCTCGCTGCAGAGGCTGAATGGCGAGGCTGGAGAACACAAGTCTGCCCTGTAGAAGTTGGATGTCGGGGGTTCGTGGCAACATCAGCAATAAGGCTGATGAGGGGCCTGGGAGTTGGCGGTCAAGCTCTACGTCAGACCATAAAGGAAACATCGCGTGTGGCAAAGCAGAGCAGCCAGTGGCTCTGGCTAAAGAGGAAATACCCCAACTGGTCTCCAAAATAAATCATTACTCATGCTGAGGCTGGGCAGATGCAGAGGGGGGTGCTTTTGGGACGCCATAATGCACCGCTGAACCTACTTGAGCCCAGTCAGCGAAACGTCCATGAGAGTAGAAGCCCACTTGACAACCCTAATGATGTGTCTGTCCAGCCTGCTGCAACATAGATAATAAGTCAGTGTATTTAAGTCTTCAACACGTGAGGTAAGAGGTGGCACTCTGGATTTTAACATCTTGTCCTGTGTATTTGGAAACATTGTCAGCGCTCTTTACTTCCGTTTTCACCACTGTGGACGGTCCCTTACAGGGGGCTGTGGGCATTCTATTAAGGTGGGCGTGCCACAATGGGCATTCTATTAAGGTAAGCGTTCCTAAAAGAGTGTCTGTTGTACTGCAGCTGGATATACTTGGATTTGAACACAGTCATAGATATCTTATATAGAGATGCTGCATCGACCACTACTGCCTATTGGCGCTGACGAGCTGTAGGGCCGTCATCTTAAACCAGTAAAAATTGCCATTTACTGACAGGATCAATGACGTGTGAGCACATTTAATCCATTATAACTTTTTTAATAATTAACAGATTTTTATAAAAAAACTTTATGCAAACTTCATACATGTACCTATGGCATTTTTTAACTTACTCTACACCATTTGTCATTATTTACGTTGTAGTGGTACTCATTGGCCTAAACTTGGTTCTTTGGGTACTAATTTTAAGCCATCTCATATGTGCTGGTATGACAAAGGTCCTTAGTATAAACATCATTTATCTTCAAAACTAATGATAAACGTGACGCTTTACACAAGAAAGCGCCACGCTTCAAGTGTTGCTTTAAAACACGCCTCGCCAAATGTGGCGATTAGTATTACCACCTTTGCTTTAAACTTCGGTAAACATTTAAATAATAAACATTCAGGTCTGCACAAGGAGTTATAAAGGTGACAGGTAATAATGTAGTTGTTATGCTCCGGTGCAGACTGTCGTCAAGATTTGTGTTTTATCTTTAACAAATGTGTGATTTACCTGCTACATGGCTTATCTGGGTACATTTATCCATCGTTTTGTTTTTAGTACGTACTATTAATTGTAATTTTCTTAAAGCACAGACTAGGATTGGCAACCATAAATTATAAATAATTTAATATATTAATAAAGATGTTTTAATTACATTCTTATCTAATTCTTGATTATGGAAAATTATAAATTGTTATTTGAGTCCAACAAGAAAAACACAGTGTTTAATGCCCTTTAATTTATATTTTAACCTTCTAAAATTGTTCTTTGAGTGCAATATGAAACATATGTTTATTGTATTGTAAGATTTTTCTGTTAAAATAAAGCCAAAAAATACACATTTTGGTATATACAAATCCCGTTTCCATATAAGTTGGGAAATTGTGTTAGATGTAAATATAAACGGAATACAATGATTTGCAAATCATTTTCAACCCATATTCAGTTGAACATGCTACAAAGACACTGTTTGATGTTCAAACTGATAAACTTTTTTTTTTTTTGCAAATAATCATTAACTTTAGAATTTGATGCCAGCAACACGTGACAAAGAAGTTAGGAAAGGTGGCAATAAATACTGATAAAGTTGAGGAATGCTCATCAAACACTTATTTGGAACATCCCACAGGTGTGCAGTCTAATTGGGAACAGGTGGGTGCCATGATTGGGTATAAAAACAGCTTCCCAAAAAATGCTCAGTCTTTCACAAGAAAGGATGGGGCGAGGTACACCCTTTTGTCCACAACTGCGTGAGCAAATAGTCAAACAGTTTAAGAAAAACGTTTCTCAAAGTGCAATTGCAAGAAATTTAGGGATTTCAACATCTACGGTCCATAATATCATCAAAAGGTTCAGAGAATCTGGAGAAATCACTCCACGTAAGTGGCATGGCTGGAAACCAACATTGAATGACCATGACCTTCGATCCCTCAGACGACACTGTATCAAAAACCGACATCAATCTCTAACGGATATCACGACAAGGGCTCAGGAACACTTCAGAAAACCACTGTCACTAAATACAGTTTGTCACTACATCTGTAAGTGCAAGTTAAAGCTCTACTATGCAAAGCAAAAGCCATTTATCAACAACATCCAGAAACGCCGCCGACTTCTCTGGGCCTGAGATCATCTAAGATGGACTCATGCAAAGTGGAAAAGTGTTCTGTGGTCTGACGAGTCCACATTTCAAATTGTTTTTGGAAATATTCGACATCGTGTCATCCGGACCAAAGGGGAAGCGAACCATCCAGACTGTTATCGACGCAGAGTTCAAAAGCCAGCATCTGTGATGGTATGGGGGTGCATTAGTATGATATTAGTATGGTATGGGGGTGCATTAGTGCCCAAGGCATGAGTAACTTACACATCTGTGAAGTTTTTTACACATCTATAAATATATACATATATATATATATATATATATATATATATATATATATATATATATATATATATATATATATATATATATATGTATATATATACATATATATATATATATTTATATATATATATATATATATATATATAAACATATATGTATATACATATATGTATGTATACAATTCTAAAATACATTTACAAAAAAGAAAAAATAGGAAATAACTACTTAAATATACAAAGATTTAAAAACAAACATGATTTTCAAATCAAACCTTTCCTGTGCCTTGTGATGGAATCACTAGGGTGCCGTTGTTTTTCAGGGCTCAACGGGGTAGTTCTCGCCAAATGACTACGCTACACAGCACACATCACAGGACAGTTTCTGTAGTATCTGCCAGACTAAAGATCCTGCTATGTAGACCAGATAATTTTTCACCACACCAGCAACCCGAGTGGGAAAATAACTGTGGTCACCAGGGGCGCCGCTAGGGATTTTGGGCCCCATGAAAAGAATCTTTACAGGGCACCCAACACAGTGTCATTACTTTTTCTGTATTATAATTTCATCATCATTAGGGGCCTCTCTGGGCCCCCCTCCATCATGGGCCCCTAGAATCCGTCTCCTCACACCCCTTTTCGGCGCCCCTGGTGGTCACACACAATGGCCGAAGGGTTGGTAAATGGAAATGGGTGTTTTTCTGTCAGCAGAGGACATCTCTACTGAAGAGAGATAACCTGTGTAGTCTTGGGCTGCCACATTGCTGGCCTCACTTTGTGAGACGCCACAGCAAACCATCAGATGGCGGAAATGGCTTGAAACTGGCGTGCAGCTGAATTGTTGTTCCAGATGCTTTACACGGAAAACAGAAACAATACAGAATTACACCCTAGGCATAGCAAAAAAAGACATCAATTGATCCCAGAATGTATTATAGTTAAAACATCATCAACCCTACCTGACGCTCTGATTGAAATAAATAGGAATTCCCAGGGGTCCCTGGATCCATCTGTAGGTGAGCACAAAGCGATGAACTTCGAGCAGTTCCGGAATCACCAGCATCCATATTGATGACAAATACGATAAACGGACAAGTGCACAATACCTGCACAATAAAAACATTGTATTAGTTTGATCATAGCAAAACAAGAACCTCCAAAAAAAGCACCATATCGTGTTGTTCCTTCAAAGCAGTTCCATGAATTTCAACTTTTACATCCATCAGTAACGTGTAACCAACAATTGTTGAGTGCCTATCACAGGGACGCAAACTCACAAAGAATGAAAATTGTGAACAGCTACCAGGGCACATAGATAATTAGTTTGCATCCATGTTCTTATGAATGGGATCAGTATTTTGTTTAGCTTTAGTGTACTTAGGACCATGGAACAATGTAACTGAAGAAATTAGATAACTAAAATAACTAAAAAAATAACACTAGTAATGTTCACTCCTTTTTGTGAAAAGTAATTATCCGTGGCCTGTTTTCCATGGTCCGCCGATTTGTGCAAGAATATGCAGCACACTATTCTGCCATGTGTTCTTCCTTGTTATTTTTGCTGCTCAAAGAGGAGTAAAATACCGGTTCAAGATGGCGGCTGAAATTCTTGCGCCACAGCACCCAATGCAGTCCTATGTTTTAATGGCGCTGGTTCCTTTTTTCTCTCGCGAGAACTGGCAACACTGAGGAGAAGACAAGGAGGAGTGTTGTGGTGCGGTCGCCTGTCAGACTTTAGAAGTCAGAGCTACACACTTGTCTCGTCAAGAAACCAACACAAGACCAGGAAAAAATAATTTATGTTGTTAACTGTTAATTATTGAAGAGACCTGGTGATACGCTTGTTCGAGTCTTCACACGAAGGTAATTTACTGTTATGTTGTCTCAGATACTCGCTTGACTGCATGTGTGCGAGCTAACGTCGACTTCACGCTAATACAACGTAGTTAGTAAAACGTAATCCCTTCAAATCGGCGGAGGACATGTATTTTTATTCGTTTGCTTCAAAATGTTAAAAGTAGAAGATACACGAGCAAACGGATTTAACAAGTATTAAACCTCGACACAGTCAAAGCAGGTAGGGAGGAGTTAATTTTGGCCTTGCCACTACTACGGTAAAGTTAGAACGAGATTGGCACGTTCAGAGATAACAGCTCAATAGCTCAAAAATGAAGCATCTTTAAAGCACAAATAGTACTTTTTTTGCAAGTTGAATGAATTTGGTTACAGCAAACAAATTGCTACAATTTGTGCTTTATCTTTAACATATGTGTTTTACCTGATACATGGCTTATCTGGGTACATTTATCCATAGTTTTGTTTTTCGTACTTACTAATAATTGTATTTTTTAAAAGCACAGACTAGCAGTGGCAACCACAAATCATGAATAATTTAATATAATGTCAGTAAAACTTTGTTCTATTAAATTGGCAATTGTTCTTTGAGTGCAACAAAAAAAAAACTGTGTTCAATGCCTTTTAATTTATATTTTAACCTTCAATTGTTCTTTGAATGCAATAGGCATCATATGTTTATTGTATTGTAAGATTTTTTTGCAAGACTAAATGTTCTCACACTTTAAAAGTTATTACTGGCAATGTTTTTGCGAGTGGCGTTGCTGGCCCGCTTCCGCACGGAAAAACACGAGTGATGACGTCACGAATATTGTCGACAATTTTATAATTGACGGTGTCAAATAATATAATAAAAGTATATAAATACAATCTCCAATCGTCTTTTAAAAAAACATTTTGCTATGCTCAATTCCTCAGCTAACAACATAACAAAAGAATAACGTGAAATAAAGTGCCCTGATTTAAGAGGATGTGTTTAAACGTCAGCAGCAACTTGAAAACAATTGACCTTTAACAATGTTTTTTGGTTAACATTATTATTAGGGACACACAAACATATTTTAGCCAGCAACACCAACCTGCCAACGGCTTCATGATGCTGTCTGACAGGCTGTGTTTTGAAAATTACTTTTAAAAAGTAATTAATTATAGTTGCTCGTTACTTTACCAAAAAAGTAATTGATTTACTCACATAATTACTCTTTAGTAAATGTAATTAATTACTAAGGAAAGAAGTTAATGCGTTAGGTAAAAAAAAAACTTAAAATATCAATTGAGATACGTTTCATATGAGAGCAGTGTGTGCGTCAGTGTGTGTGCCTTTAAAAGACGGTGCCTGTTGCCTTGACGTCATCTTGTCCACGCTCAGTCTGAATCTCACAGGCTTTTTGATTGATTGATTTAACCTTTTATTAGTAGATTGCAAAGGAAGAGAATACATTATATGAAACAGTACAGTTTACACAGTACAGTACATATTCTGTACAATCCATCCATCCATCCATCCATCCATCCATCCATCCATCCATCCATCCATCTTCTTCTGCTTATCCGAGGTCAGGTCGTGGGGGCAGCAGCCTAAGCAGGGCAGCCCAGACTTTCCTCTCCCCAGCCACTTCATTCAGCTCTTCCCGGGGGATCTAGAAGTAACCTGACTAGCTCGTTCTGGGATGTTTGGATTCTTGATTTGAGGGTTTTAGAGGTGCTGGGGTGCATGCGTAATCAAAAAAGTGTTGAATGAGAGTGCCTGCTAGAGTCTTCATGGTGCTTTTGTTGACCAGAGAGGAGATTCTGTAGAGAAATATTGTTCGATGGTTGACCTTTTTGATTACCTTGGTTGCCATTTTATCACAGGAAAGGTTAGCCTCGAGTATGGAACCTATGTAGGTGACCTCATCCTTCCTAGTGATAACAATGTCACCCACTTTAATAGTGAAGTCACTGACTTTCTTAAGGTTGATTTGGGACCCAAAGAGGATGGATTCCGTTTTACCTAAGTGTATCGATAGCTTATTGTCAGCGAGCCAGGTGCAAATTCTACAGAGTTCGGCACTGAGAATTTTTTCCACCTGTGATTTGTCCTTGCCGGATACCAGCAGGGCCGAGTCATCCGCAAACATGAACAATTCAGTCACATGCTGATGACATGTCGTTTACGTATATTAGAAACAATAAGGCCCTAATATACGGCCTTGGGGGTAGGGATGATGTTCGTTAAGAAATTATCGAGTTCGAGCCCATTATTGAATCCTCTTATCGAACCGATTCCTTATCAAATCTCTTATTGAATCAAATAGGTTGTTGTGTGTGCACTGAGTTCCAAAAGCCATAGATCAGGGATCTCAAACTCAATTTACCTGGGGGCCACTGGATGCAGAAACTGGGTGAGGCTGGGCCGCAAGAAAAGATTTCTTAAAAAAAATCTAACATGCACTTTTTAATGAATTCACCTTCTTTGAATGGCTTTCCCGCCCTAGCAACCATCTCACTCATCATGTAGCTAGCTTTGACTGCTGCATCGCTCTTTTCGGTTGCTTTCTTGAAGAAATCTTGTTGCCTCAGTAGACTGGTTTTAAAATGTGCAACCCGGTTCACTCTCTCATCTCCCTGGTATTTTGCATACTCCTCAGCATGTCTAGTTGTATAATGATGTTTCAAATTGTATTTCTTGTGCACCGCAACTTTCTCTGTGCAAATAAGACACGTAAAAGAAAGGGCATCTCTATCCTCCTTCAAAACCGCAATAAAAGTACATCTCCAGGCAACTGCAACCCTAAACTAACACCCTCCCCGGATTGTTAATAATCAAATGTAGATACTTTTTCTTTTTCTTATGCCTTCTGGTCTCTCTCTCTCTCTCTCTCTCTCTCTCTCTCTCTCTCTCTCTCTCTCTCTCTCTCTCTCTCACACTCACACTCACACTCACTCACACTATGTCCACTACTTGCTGTACATATCCTACCAAATCAGTCCTACACTGTTCCAATGTCCATTTCTCTGTTCTCAATTGTGTTGATATCAACCAAACCTAACCTCTCCTCCCCATCCCACACCCCGGATTGTAAATAATGTAAATAATTCAATGTATATACTCTGATGATTAACTTGTGTGATGACTGTATTATGATCAGTGTTTCCCACAGGACAGGCATCTATTTGTGGTGGTGTGGTCGAGGGGCGGGGGGTGGCAGCGGCGATGACCAAGAAGAACGCGGAGTTGGAATATAATTACAACACTTTATGTACATATTTATATACATATTTGAACAATTAGTTATTCACTGAAATATATTTATTAATTGTGGTTCTTACAAAAAATATATCTTATAAAAGCTCAAATGTCTCTTAAATCTCTGCCCCTTTAATTAGTGAATACTAAATAATTTAACTTTAGCCTACTACTACAACCATATTATTTACCAGCAACATGAAGTGAAACAGAGGCAGAGGTGTCCTGCCACAGTCAGTCAACCTCCTCCTCCTGCTGAACAGGTCGCACCTGTTGTCCTGACTGTAGGCCTACCTCCTCTCCAAGTCGAGCCCTTTTCGGCCGTTGAAAATATTTTTCTATACTCATCTGCATACCTGCCAACTACTCCGGTTTTCCCGTAATTCGTACGGTTTTCATCAACCTATTCCGGGTTACGGTTGCAGTGATAAAAAATACGGTTTTTCATTAATAAAAAAAAAAAAAAGGGTGAAAACTACGCGAATTGCACCTTGTGCAGACAAGATTTTTCGATCGGACACGGAGGAATTAGCGATGTAAAAGACCACGTTGGGACAAAAAAACACAAGTCTAATGCCGTTGCTAGCGATACAAGTGGAAAACTTTCAACGTTTTTCGTCGCCCAAACAGATTCTTTGGATGTGATAAATGCCGAAGTTTTATTTACGGAGGCAATTATTGAGCATGGACTTCCAATCGCACTGGCTGATCACATGGGACAGTTAAATGTTTGTAATGCAACCTTTAAAAATCATTACGCGGTGATCGCGGTCCCAAAAATAAACTTTTCTTGCATGATAATGTCCAGAAAAATTCGCTTTATATTACTATAGAGTCCTTTTAACGAATGAGTTTGATCGTTTATCACAAACCTTAAATGAAAGAAGTCCTTTGTTCTCCTGCAGCATGCATGCGCTTTGGCCTTGCTTCGTGTTTGGTGCGCAATCCTGTCGGCTGTATTTCACAGCACGACATACTGTTAAAAGTGTTTATACTATTTATGCTTCCATGTCCAAGTTGAAGAAATCTTGTTAAATGTTGACAGCATAACTACCAAAATACAGAAGTATGTCCTTAATATTTTTGCAGTGCTATTTCTGTTGAAAAGTTCAAATGATTACATTAGAGATGTGATGTGCCACTTTTCAAGTGTCTGATGGCTTAAATTAATTTTCATTAATTTTTCATATTTTGAATTCTTTTGAAAGGCTTACAAAAAAACTACATTTGAATTGTAATTCCATGCTATTGACAGGACTATTAATTTTAATGAAGTTAGCTTACCATGTTTACAGTATGATAATTGTGATAGAAATGTGAATTTTAGGCACAGAATATTTTTTACAATTGAACAAGGCAGTAGATTATACAAGCTTGGACAGAAAGTTAATAATGACACCAATTTTTTTTTTAATGGAATTGTTTAGTACTGTTTTACCATTTGTTTACTGTAAAAAGTGTTTATACTGTTTATACTTTCAATTAACAAATTGAAGTCTTGTGAAAGGTTGACAGGATAACTGGCATTGACTGTCAAAATAATTTCAAACTATTGAAGTTAGCTTACAGAATAAACATGCCAATCAACCCATATGATTTTTGCTGTAATATTTTTGTTTTGAAAAGTCACTGTGACTGATAGAAAAGTGATGGTTTTAGCAACATTTTAACCTGTCTGAATGCTAATAATCATTTTGCGTCGGGGGGCGAAGCCCTGAACCCTCCACCAGGACTTTGTCCTGGACCTACCGGGGCCTGCGGCCCTTGGACCCTGGCTACTAGGTTTTTCTGATTTCAAAAGTTGGCAGGTATGCATCTGTGTGAAGGAGTGAACATCCAACATTAGAATTTATTACTAACGAGCAGAACCGCTCTATGTACAGTGCCGTCTAACCTTAAGCGGCAGCAGCTCAACACATGCAGGGTTCAACGTTAAGGTTTTTTTCTACTTGCCCGACTTCTCAAATCTACTTGCCCCAATATTTTTACTTGTCCTGCCTAGGTTTTTTTCTGGCTGTGTAGTGCTCATGGTTTATATCTTACTAAAATCCTTCCCGTTGACTATTTACAACACTACACAGTATTTATTATTATTATTATTATTATTATTATCTATAATTACATTTAAATGGCATTGCATACATGTAAAATTAAATGCTATTTCACATTATTTGACCAGTAGCAGTTACACCCATCTGAACAGGTCAGCCACCTGTTTAAAGCCCGATCACAGTTGAAATCTTGAAATGAAGGGCCTTTATGGCCAAAACATTAACCTGGACAACATATTAACAGCTGGTTGGCTCAGATTTTATTCTTTTCATTGCATTCACATGCTGCAGTGGACAGTGGACAATTTAGCTTCAGTATTAATGCAGTATCTGAAGCACCGTCTCCACGTGTGTTTATTGACAACAGGGTTATAACCTGGACACGTTAGCTCGTCGGTATGGTAACAGGTAGTGATGGGTTGATGAGGCTTCATGAAGCGTTTTGACACATTGCAAAACTGTATTGATACTGTGTCGAATACTGTGTCACTAAATACTGACATCTGCTGGACATTAAAAATCCCTACAGGCAACTTATGGACCGACTCAACTGACACTGATTTTATGACCTAGTATATACAATATACAATAATATAAACCAAGTCATTGTATTTCATTTAGGATTATTTCATAACTTCATTTAAATAAAAATATCTTTTTTTATCTTTTTTAGATACAGTCAATAAATAATGTGAACATGCATCATAACATGGAAATCTAAGAGAACGTGTTGTGAATGAGGATGCTTGTGGACCTGGAAATTGTTTTTTTTTTTGTTTTTTTTACACATTTTTATTACAAAAAAACCCTGTTTTTCCAACTTATTCAATTTTAGACGCTTTCTCTTCTTAGTTATTTCTCCGGCTGTAGAAAAGACCCGCTCACAGGGCACAGAGGAGGCGTCAGTGCGACACAGTTTGCGTATCGGTCACGTGACCAAAACAGCTCATGATCGGTCACGTGACTTTCTAAAAGCGGTACGCGCACCGACACAGGGTTTTGCTCTATGAGCTCGACGCATGCGCCGATGCATCGGTGTTGCCGGACCCATCACTAGTAACACGTGACTTTTACTCCGTGCGTCTGCCACGGCCCCCGAGTCAAACAGCGGCGGTGTTAATGAAGCAGCGTCAGGCTTCTCACCGTCAGTGAAACGCTCGGTGAAATCGCGGATTAACGTTAAATATATGACGAGCCGCGAGCGATGCAGCTATAACCTATATTATCCTTGTATTTTGATCTGGTCGGTCCGTTCTTCTTTTACTTTGTCGTCGTCTTCTTCTTCTTCTGGCCCACCAGAAGATTTTGGCAGAGTTACAATGCATAGTAGGCTACCGCCACCTACTGCACCGGAGTTGTAACTACAAGCTCCATTCACAGACAGAGTCCCATTGCTTTTATGAGCGGTCGAGCGAGTCAAAAGCCGAAAAATCCATTTGTGGCGGACGTAATTCTTGCGTGGTGGGCCGCCACAAATAAATGAATGTGTGGGAAACACTGATATATATATATATAGATATATGTATATGTATATATATATATATATATATATATATATATATGTATGTATATGTGTATATATATATATATATATATGTATGTATATGTGTATATATATATATATATATATATATATATATATGTATGTGTGTATATATATATATATATATATATATATATATATATATATATATATATGTGTATATATATATGTATATGTGTATATATATATATGTATATGTGTATATGTATGTGTATATATATATATATATATGTATATGTGTATATATATATATATGTATATATGTATATATATATGTATATGTATATATGTATATGTATATGTATATATATATATGTGTATATATATATATATATGTGTATATATATGTATATGTATATATATATGTATATGTGTATATGTATATGTGTGTATATATATGTGTATATATGTATATGTATATATATGTATATGTATATGTATGTATATGTATATATATATATGTATATGTATATATATATATATATATATACACATATATACACATTATTTTTTATATTCAGTAACTCAGTTACCGTTACTACATGATGCGTTACTGCGTTGTACGTTATTTTTTATGTAGTATCAGCTAGAAACAGAAGATCTGAGTGTGTTTTATTGAAGAGTTGCAGTGTCGTCCTTCTGATTCTTCATGTGTCACACCGGGGACAAGAGAATAGGTGTTGTGTGCGTGTGTCTGGGTGGGGATGTGAGGGGGGGTGTGTCTGTGTTTACTAACAAGACATTATGGTGGAGCTGAAGCCGTGTTTCTTAACATGGAAATATTCTAGACCAGTGGTTCTTAACCTTGTTGGAGGCACAGTTTCATATGCGCATTCACCGAACCCTTCTTTAGTGAAAAATATATATATATTTTTTTCAAATTCAAGACAAAGTTATATGTTTCTTTTACTGGTGCACAAGATGAACCGTGAATGAGCATCACCTTGTTCAAAGAACAAAACCAACACAGTGCATGAGCCATGAACTCACAACAAATTACACACCTGCAAATCTTATGGAAATTAGAGGGAACATTGTTTGCGGGTATCCATAATATGCCGATAGGGAGAAGTTTTTATTTTCACGATGAGTTGGGTGTGTCTTGACCTCTGCGGCAGAGGCTCCGCCGAACCCCCGAGTTCGACTTACCGAACCTCTATGGTTTGATCGAACCCAGGTTAAGAACCTCTGTTCTAGACTGACCATGCATCCTCTTTTCCCCCGGACATGTCTTCTTTTGCGGGGCTGTCCGGGTGGAGTTTCTTAAATGCCTCAAATGTCCGGCATTTTGAATTAGGGTTGTGTGTATTTTCAATGTACGTTCAGGGTTAAGAAGGGGTTAAAACAAAACAAATTGCAACAGCATTTGTGAGGGAGGGGCAGAGAGAGAGAGTGAGGGAGTGGATTGATTGATTGAGATTTTTATTAGTAGATTGCACAGTACAGTACATATTCCATACAATTGACCACTAAATAGTAACACCCGAATAAGTTTTTCAACTTGTTTAAGTCGGGGTCCACGTTAATCAATTTCTTTCAAACTGTCATTGCTCAAAACATAATATTGAATCAAAATCAATGTTATTATGAATTATTGACCTATCCAAGGTTCCGATTACTTCACATCAAATATTCCACTTTGAAAAATTATTTTGGTGGAAGATTTAGCATATTCTGTGTGTTTGCCATTAAAAACATAGTTTTATTTGACAACAAAGAGCGGAAAACAAACAAACAAAAAAACAACATAAAAAAAACTAAAACATTTTGAAATGAGTTATAGATGTGAAGTTGATGTAGACTCCAGAGATTTAAGCGTTAAATATAAAATATATGTATGCCCTGGCACACCATTATCATCATTTCATGACCGAAGCAAAACACTTTTTACACTTGTATACTGAAATAAATACACTTACAACTTATTAAATAAAAACATAGAAAAAACTACCAGCAGCGGTAAAGTTTAGATCCATGAAGGAAAGAAGAAAGTGAATGAATGTTTATAACTGAATACATTTACATATGTATACAAATTTGTTTTCTTTTTTTATTCTTTTTTTTAATGTATTAAGTAACGTTTATGACAATCTTTTTCCAAAACACAATATAGAATGTGAGATATAACAGGATAATGCATACGTTTATTTTTTATTTTTTTCAAAACGCTTACAAAAAAGTGGGACCCCCAAAATTTACTGTAGGACCCCATATTTATGACTTGATGGGGTCCCTGGGACCCCATTTTGAAAATTTCTAGCGCTGATCAACAGATTGTGCAATAACAGTACTGAAATTAAGGCTAAAAGGGTTAATGGGAGCTTTAAAAAAAAAAAAAAAAGAAAAAAAGTAACTAAATAGTTACTTTTCACAGTAACACATTACTTTTTGGTGTAAGTAACTGAGTTACATTTTAAATAAAGTAACTAGTAACTGTAACTAGTTACTAGTTTTCAGTAACTAACCCAACACTGCTTATAGCATATAAGAATATTCTATTACTGTTAAGCAAACTATGACTAAAAAAAGATGCTTAACATGTGTCCTTTATCATAGCTACACGTATGACAAAAAAGCGCGTGAAAATCAGTGGTATTCAGTGAGGTAAGATGAATTAAATGCGCTGACAGTTCATTGCTCCTGCCAAATGAATTGCACTGAGTAAAGCGGATCACCACTCCAAAATGGCGGCCTCGCGTCTCGTCAGCGCCAGTAGGCAGTAGCGGTCGATGCTGCGTCTACGTATAAGATGTCTATGACTGACTCCATGCACTCTGAATTAGGGATGTCCCGATCCAGGTTTTTGCACTTCCGATCCGATACCGATATTGTTTTTGCATTTCTGATCCGATACCGATACTGACCGATACCGATACTGGCCTATCCAAGCATGTATTAAAGTTTAAAGTTATTTAGCCTACTTAGTTGTCAGAATCATGTTGAAAAGGGTTTTAGTACTCTTGATAACAACTAGCCAGCTGAATTAGGGGAGTTTGAATAATACACAATGGTTGGTAACAAGAAACTGACCTGTTTATTCAAGGATAAACACAAAATAGACAAAATTATACATGACAAACAGAAATGACATCATTGAACTAGGGCTGGGCGATATGGCCTTTTTTAATATTGCGATATTTTAAGGCCATATTGCGATACACAATATATATCTGGATATTTTGCCTTAGCCTTGAATGAACACTTGATGCATATAATCACAGCAGTATGATGATTCTATGTGTTTTGATTGATTGATTGAGACTTTTATTAGTAGGTTGCACAGTGAAGTACATATTCCATACAATTGACCACTAAATGGTAACACCACAATAAATTTTTCAACTTGTTTAAGTCGGGGTCCACTTAAATTGATTCATGATACAGATAACTTATCAGATATATACTATCATCATACTACAATCATCACACGAGATAATCACATTGAATTATTTACATTATTTATAATCCAGGGTGTGGAGGGGGGCGCCGGATGTAAGTGTCAAAAAGACAGCCAAAAGAGTTTGATATGCGAGCACCTTAGAGGGAGCGTTGCTCGCACGGCTGCGCTAGCATCACAGCTAATGTTAGCCATGCTGCTATCTCTCTGCTCCGGGAGGACGTATACGTATGTGACGTATGACGTGACAGTATGTGACGTGTGTAAGAAGATGCGCTGCTGTCTGTGAGAGGGAGACACAGGAAAGAGTGAGAAGAGCCTGTCGTGTAATGCCAGCAGCTAAAAGCAACTGCGTGAGAATTGTGGACGTGTTGAAGGTGTGCTGGAAAATGCGGAACGGAAATTACGGAGCAGCAGAAAAGTGGAATGTATTATTTAAATCGGTGCGTTGGAAATTACGGAGCAGCAGAAAAGTGGAATGTATTATTTAAATCGGTGCGTTGGAAAACACGGACCGGAGTTTTTTGTAAAACTGGATCTGGATCGGCATTTTCCCATGCCTTGCCGATACGCAATTTTTGGCAAATATCGGCAGCCGATCCGATCCAAATATCGGATCGGGACATCCCTACTCTGAATGCGCACTGCTGATTGGCTGTTACATGCGCTCTGAATATGCACTGCTGATTGGCTGTTACATGCGCTCTGAATACGCACTGCTATTTGGCTGTTACCGCTCTGCGTGTAACCAATCAGATGGTTCTGTGGGTGGGACAATGCTGGGTGCTGCAGGGACATACTGGCAGAGGCAGAACTAAGCGGAGCAGTTTAAGATTTTAGATTAGGCGGTCTCTGCGGGAAACCTTGATGTATGATTTCCACAAGTGTCTGTACATGTACAAGAAGGAGAAACATGGGCATGGCTCGGTGACTCGCCTCCATATTTCCAGTGGTTAGCGCCAAGCTTTATTATGAAGCTGGCTGTGGCGTGTTCTTTCTGACGTCACTTCCTGTATGGGCGAGGTCTTTCTGGCGTCACTTCCTCTCCGAACTCGCTTTGTAAACGATCAATGAGTCCATACAAAGCTAAGTGCCGGAGATTCAAGAATTACATGGCTGACTTAACCGTGTAAAAATTTGTCCGAGGAGGGGGACCTTAAAGCTGGTTTAGTGTGGCTGAAACAGGGCTTAGGCTAAATAATGATTCGTTTAAGGGGTTAAACGACTTACTGTCGACATGGCCTTAGGCTGCACACAATAAAAGGCCGTTCTGAAATGTGCAGTTTTGCTTTATTGGAGGTCATAAAAGCAGTCAGTATCTGGTGTGACCACCATTTGCCTCACGCAGTACAACAAATCTCCTTCGCATGGAGTTGATGAGGTTGTTGATTTTAGCCTGTGGAATGTTGGTCCACTCCTCTTCAATGGCTGTGCGAAGTTGCGGGATATTGGCAGGAGCTGGAACATGCTGTTGTATACACCGATCTACAGCATCCCAAACATGCTCAATGGGTGACATGTCTGGTGAGTATGCTGACCATGCAAGAACTGGGAGGTTTTCAGCTTCCAGGAATGGTGTACAGGTCCTTGCAACATGGGGCCGTGCATTGTTTATGTTGCAACATGAGGTGATGGTCTCTGGTGAATGGTACAACAATGGGCCTCAGGATCTCGTCACAGTATTTCTGTGCACTCAAAATGCCATCAATAAAATGCACTTGTGTTTGTAGTCCATAACATAGGCTTACCCATACCATAACCCCACCCCCCACCATGGAGCCAATCTATTCATCAGCAAACCGCTCTCCCACATGACGCCACACACGCTGTCTGCCACTGCCCTGAACAGTGAAAACCGGGATTCATCCGTAAAGAGAACACCTCTCCAACGTGGCAGACGCCATCAAATGTGAGGATTCGCCCACTCAAGGTGGTTACGACGACAATCTACAGTCAGGTCGAGACCATGATAAGGACGACAAGCATGCAAATGAGCTTTACTGAGACGGTTTCTCACAGAAATTATTTGGTTATGCAAACCAATTGTTGCAGCAGCTGTCCAGGTGGCTGGACTCAGCACCTGCTGGATGTGGCCGTCCTGATCTGGTGTGGTTACACGTGGTCTGCGGTTGTGAGGCTGGTTGGATGTACTGCCAAATTCTCTGAAACACCTTTGGAGACGGCTTATGGTAAAGAAATGAACATTCAATTCACAGGAAACTGCTCTGGTAGACATTCCTAAAGTCAGCATACCAACTGCACGCTCCCTCAAAATCTGCGACACCTGTGGCATTGTGCTGTGATAAAACTGCAGATTTCAGTGTGGCCTTTTATTGTGGTCTGCCTAAGGCACACTTGTGGAATAATCAGCATCTTGATATGCCACACCTGTGAGGTGGGATGGGTTATCTTAGCAAAGAAGAAATGCTCACTAAAACAGATGTAGACATATTTGTGAACAATATTTGAGAGGAGTAGATGCTTTGTGTATATAGTAAAAGTTTTAGATCTTTGAGCATTAGTCATGGAAAATGAGAGGGAAAACAAAAGTGTTGTGTTAAATTTTTGTTCAGTGTATGAATAAACTTGAGTTTCCACCATAAGTGAATAGTTATGGTGTAATTGTCACAGAAATATTTGTATAATTTTTTGTAACTTTCACATGTATGTGAGCTGAACAGGAATGATTAGCAGAGAGTTTTGGAACTCTACACTTTGGCCAGTGTTTGCAAAAGGACAAAATAATGTGTTTGCATGTGGACAAAAGGCCTAAACACAGAGATAAGTATGCGTAATCTGTGTCATGTGGACATGGCCTCAAACTTTATTAGGATTTAGAAAAAAAAAATATTGCTTTTATCTACTATCAAGAGAAACACACTTCGCTTCCTGCTTCTTCTTTCACTCCACTTTACGTCGCGCACATCCCCATATTACAGTCAGCGCTGCGCGGAGGATTCGGGGAAATGCAGTTTATTTACAGACCTGCCAAAGCAAAAGTGCCAAAAACAAACTACACTCAACAAGTCTTCGGTTGATACCGCCACACGTCACAGAAACCGCAAAACCGTGATATATACAATATCGTTACATCCCTATTATACATCTATTTATTTATTTGTTTATTTTATAATCTCCCCTGCAATTACCGCTGTATGTGTTATTTACATTAAACGTTTCGTACACACTACTACTACTCTTATTACTCTTATTACTATTTCATGATCTGACTGGAATATATATATATATATATTATACTGCTCAAAAAAATTTAAAGGAGCAGTTTTTTATCAGGGTATGGCATGAATTCAACTGCACTTTTCTGATAAGGTTTTGGTCAGGTATGTGGCAGAGGGGGTTGTTAATCAGTTTCAGCTGCATTGGTGTTGACAACAGGTACACTAGAGGGGCAACAACGAGATGGCCCCCAAAACAGGACTGGTTTTGCAGGTGGAGGCCATTTCAAGTTCCTCTCTCTTGATCTTTTTTAACTGTTTTTCCACAAGTGTTGGCTTTAGCTAGAGTCATTATCACGACTGGGAGCATGAGGCGATTTCTTGACCGTCCTGAAGTTGCGCAGATTGTCCTACTCCTCCAGGATGGCACATCCATGCGTGCTGTTGCAAGAAGATTTTATGTGTCTCCCAGTACAATCTCCAGAGCATGGAGGAGATTCCAGGAGACAGGCAGTTACTCTAGGAGAGCTGGACAGGGCCGTAGACGGTTCTCATCCCATCAGCAGGACCGATATCTGCTGCTTTGTGCAAGGAGGAACAGGTTGAGCACTGCCCGAGCCCTACAGAATGACCTCCAGCAGGCTACTGGTGTGAATGTCTCTGCCCAAGCAGTCAGAAACAGATTCACGAGGGTGGCCTCAGGGCACGACGTCCTGTAGTGTGCCCTGTGCTCACTGCTCAGAACTGTGGAGCTCGATTGGCATTTGCCATAGAACACCAGAATTGGCAAGTCCGCCACTGGTGCCCTGTGCTTTTCACAGATGAGAGCAGGTTTACACTGAGCACCTGTGATAGACGTGAAAGGGTCTGGAGAAGCCAAGGAGAGCACTATGCTGCCTGCAACATCATTCAGCATGACCCGTTCGGTGGTGGGTCAGTGATGGTCTGGGGAGGCATTTCCATGGAGGAACGAACAGACCTCTACAGGCTAGAGAATGGCAGTCTGACTGCCATTAAGTATCGGGATGAAATCCTTGCACCCATGGTCAGACCCTACGCTGGTACAGTAGGTCCTGGGTTCCTCCTGGTCCTTGACAATGCCCGGCCTCATGTGGCTAGAGTATGCAGACAGTATCTGGAGGATGAAGGAATTAACACAATTGAATGGCCCTCACGATCACCTGATCTAAACCCGATAGAACACCTCTGGGACATAATGTTTCGGTCCATCAGGTTGCTCCTCAGACTTTACAGGAGCTCACTGATGCCCTTAGACTGATCTGGGAGGACATCCCACAAGACACCATCCGTTGTCTCATTAGGAGCATGCCGCGACGTTGTCATGCATACAAGCACGTAGTGCCACACAACATGTTGAAAATAATTTTGAGTTGCAGAAATTGAATTTAGACAGAATGGACTAGCCTGCCACATCATTTTTTCACTTAGATTTTTGGGGTGTCTATATACTGAGCCCTCTGTAGGCTGAAAACTTTTATTTCCATCTAAAGATGTGGCATTCTTTTGTTCCTGAGACATTAAACTGTCCAAATCAGTTATTAGTTTAGATATTAGTTTAGATATCCGACATTTTTTTTTCACCATTGAAATCTGATGTGTTTTCAAAGTGTTCCTTTAATTTTTTTGAGCTGTGTGTGTGTGTGTGTGTGTGTGTGTGTGTGTGTGTGTGTGTGTGTGTGTGTGTGTGTGTGTGTGTATATATATATATATATATATATATATATATATATATATATATATATATATATATATATATATATATCTATATCATTTGATTTCTTACATCTATTGTGCTGTTGTGTTCTTTTTCCAGTGAACGTATCAGTAAAAACGCTACGATGAGAGTGTTGGTGACAGGAGGCTCTGGCCTGGTGGGGAAGGCCATACAGCATGTGGTGGAAAAGGAGGGGAGAGGTAAAGAAGAAGAGTGGATTTTCCTCTCCTCCAAAGATGCCAACCTCATGTGAGCACACTCTGTCTCCATCATTACAGTTAACATAATCCTGAATAAGTTTTTAATATGGATGAGACAGGCTTATTTTGGAAATGAATGCCCTCTCGCACCTTTATTATGCAGGGCAAAGCCAAAAACGCAGGATTTAAGGCCCAAAAAGATCGTGTGACTCTGGTTGGGTGTGGAAATGCTGCAGGCTTTACGATAAAACCTGGGCTTATTTATAAGTAAAAAAAAAAATCATAGAGCCCTAAAAAACTGGTTTTGATCTTTGGTTTTATTCTTTAATACAGTAATGTAGTGTACTTATTTTTTTAAATCCACAAAAGTTTGAACTTTGAGTGTTTAAACTAGAGAAATGTGAGAAAATGTTAATGCCCGTCTGAGAAAAGTTTATAAAGTGTGTGGTTAGGAGTTTTACATTCTTTAAATATATAAGAAACAAAAAAACATATACTCTACAGCAGAGGTGGGACCAAGTCATTGTTTTGCAAGTCACAAGTAAGTCTCAAGTCTTTGCCCTCAAGTCTCGAGTCAAGTCCCGAGTCAAGACAGGCAAGTCCCCAGTCAAGTCCAAAGTCAAGACTGGAAAGTCTCAAGTCAAGTCCCAAGTCCTGTTTTGAGTTTCGAGTCCTTTCAAGTCATTTTAACCACATACTAATATATTTACACAGATTGTGTATGCTTTTAAAACGCTGTATTTATGTATTAAAACAAGTTCATTTGAAATTGCAGGGAAAAAGATAGTGGTGACATTGCACTTCAAAATAGCACTATTAACCAGTCATTTTAAACATTTAACTCATTCCTTTACAGAATAAACACATTTGAAAAAACAAGTGCAACTGTACTTATTTGCACAAAAGTGTTAACATTGTATTTCCATGGTATATTGCATTGTAACTAGTTCCACAGCAGTTTATATCCTGTTCTTACCTTATCTCATTGATCTCATCTCATACTGTATGTGTGTTTATGTGTGCGTACACATGAAAAACATAGCAAATACATGAACATAACAATGAACAGAGTTGTACTTTTTAGATGTCAGGCCCCTATGCACTATGTACACATGTTTAATATAGTACACATTTTAACTGACCTATTTGACTATGTTTGTCTTTTTGTAGGTGGCTAAAATACGGGGTGCTGCTGACCGCCGTCTAATGTTACGTTACTGTGTGTGATACATTCACTAACGTAACGTTATGTGTAGGTACCTCATGCAACCCTGCTTAAAAAAAAAACACTTGACAAAAAGTATGAATAAGGTAGCGAACTGCAGTGGACGCGACAGATTGCCGTGTTTGCAATGACGTTATAACCATAGACATCTTATAAGTAGACGCAGCATTGGCTGCTGTGACGTGAGCAATTTGGCCGCCATCTTGAAGTGGTGATGAGGAGCCGGCGAGCAGCCTAAACTGACAGTTGACAGGTAGAAAACAAAGATGCCTGGCTGGTGTTCAGCGTTTTCCTGCTCAAATGAGCGTACTGTTGAAAATAGGAATCGGGGGATTACTTATCACAAGTAAGATTTAACATTAACATACTATTGGTTGTATTTTGTGAAAAGAATATTACCACAGAGTTGAGAAGGAGCAAAGATCTTCAATATTTGTATGTGAAAATCACAAATAAATCTTCTGGGGGAGGATGACGCCCCTACAGGGGTTTGGTTTACAAACTTTCAGCCCCACCTAAAACAAAATTATGCAGCCGCTACTGATTATGATGCATTCTCATTTTAGGCAAAATATAAGACAATACTTTCTTAACAGTATCATTGTAATCCGGAATAAGTCTTCAAGTAACAATATTCAAATACTAACATTGTTGGGTAACACATCATTTGGTTTTATTCTGAATCCAGTGAAACAGATTGGTGGTTTTAGCTGATATAAAGACTTTCAGGTGTTTATATATGTTTATGTTTAAGTATTTGGCAGACGCTTTTGTCCAAAGTGACATACATAAAAAATACATATAAAACAATCACTGTAAACATTATCATTTAAGGGAAGAATGTAATACAAAATATCAATACAAAGTGTCAAGTAGGATATACGCATGTATATATAACCTAATCATGTTGTTTCTTGAATTTAAAAATAGCTAACCGTTTTTCCCCCCTTCTCTGGGATTATATTCCCAGTTTTGATCTCGGACGTCTGGTCACTTATAGCATATAAGAATATTCTATTACTGTTAAGCAAACTATGAATAATAAAACACGCCAAAACATGTGTTCTTTATCATAGCTACACGTATGGCAAAAAATTGCGTGGAAATCAGTGGTATTCAGTGAGGTAAGATGAATTAAATGCGTAGACAGTTCATTGCTCCTGCCAAAAGAATTGCACTGAGTGGAGCGGATCAGCACTCCAAGATGGCGAAGTGGTGTATATATATATATATATATATGTATGTGTGTGTGTGTGTGTGTGTGTGTGTGTGTGTGTGTGTGTGTGTGTGTATGTACATGAGTCTTATTCCGCTTCTCCGAGGTCGGGTCGCGGGGGCAGCAGCCTAAGCAGGGAAGCCCAGACTTCCCTTTCCCCAGCCACTTCGTCCAGCTCTTCCCGAGGCGCGTTCCCAGGCCACCTGGGAGTCATAGTCTTCCCAACGTGTCCTGGATCTTCCCCGTGGCCTACCGGTTGGACGTACCCTAAACACGTCGTTTGGGTGGCATCCTGACCAAATGCCCGAACCACCTCATCTGGCTCCTCTCGATGTGGAGGAGTAGCGGCTTTACTTTGAGCTCCTCCCGGATGGCAGAGCTTCTCACCCTATCTCTAAGAGAGAGCCCCGCCACCCGGCGGAGGAAACTAATTTCGGCCGCTTGTACCCGTGATCTTGTCCTTTCGGTCATAACCCAAAGCTCATGACCATAGGTGAAGATGGGAACGTAGATCGACCGGTAAATTGAGAGCTTTGCCTTCCAGCTCAGCTCCTTCTTCACCACAACGGATCGATACAGCGTCCGCATTACCGATCCGCCTGTCGATCTCACGATCCACTCTTCCCTCACTTGTGAACAAGACTCCGAGGTACTTGAACTTCTCCACTTGGGGCAGGGTCTTCTCCCCAACCCGGAGAAGGCACTCCACCCTTTTCCGGGTGAGAACCATGGACTCGGACTTGGAGGTGCTAAATTCTCATCCCAGTCGTTTCACACTCTGCTGCGAACCGATCCAATGAGAGCTGAAGATCCTGGCCAGATGAAGCCATCAGGACCACATCTGCAAAAAGCAGAGACCTAATCCTGCAGCCACCAAACCGGATCCCCTCAACGCCCTGACTGCGCCTAGAAATTCTGTCCATAAAAGTTATGAACAGAATCGGTGACAAAGGGCAGCCTTGTCGGAGTCCAACCCTCACTATATATATATATATATATATATATATGTCTTAATAAGGTTATCCAAAAAATAGTGCTCGATACCGTAGTAGAGCGCAATATATGTATGTGTGGGAAAAAAAATCACAAGACTATTTCATCTCTACAGGCCTGTTTCATGAGGGGGGGTTCCCTCAATCATCAGGAGATTTTAATGGGAGCATTCACATACCATGGATTATATAGGGCACAGAGTGGGTGGGTACAGGCTGGTGTAGGGGCGTGGTGATTGGCTCATGTGTTCCCTAGGAGGTGTTTCCGTCTGTGGCGGCATGCTGTTACAATTTCGCTGCGCTTGTTGAGGGATGACAGGTCTGGACGGTAAATAATAAACAGTTTTTCTTTCAAGCATAGGGCCGACGGCTCATTTGCAATTGTTTTGTTGTGGTTTGAGATGATTTGTCGTATATTGTTCATACAGCTGTAGCTCAATTTAATGTTGTTCTTGT